>NC_065435.1:79185898-79488075 GCF_024364675.1 Aethina tumida
AGTTGCGTTTTTATATTTTTCTCCTTGTTTATAGTACGTTATACATATTTTATTCAGTATTGTTTCGCTTGTATCGAGCGATTTTGGTGTATTTTGGCGCTGAAGCAAAATAATAGGATACAAATACAGGAAATAACGTCGTTTGACACAATGATGCCACACCGACTTTGTACTAAGGACAATTAAACAATTATTAGCTGTTTATTAACTAATTAGCACAATTACGCTTAGTTTAGCAGTTTGTGGCATTGCAACAAGTCCACATGAATTCAAAAAAAGGAACACGTCACATATTAATATTTGTTGTTACATGACAATACACTAATTCCGATGGTATCGCAGACGTTAGTCATATTGAGGTAATTTGTACTGTATGAATCGATGTATTGTACTAATATAATAAATAAATTCATTGAATTATCGATTATCGGTAGACGAGGTGAAGCCGATATTATTCCATTTCGTTTCCTTAGCATTGTTAAATGAAAACGGGTTTTTAATGCACTTCACGTCCGATAACTGTTCCGGGTGACTCATTTATTGTTACGGCGTATAAATTTATTCGTCCTATCATAAACACTTTCACTACAGTGAATAGAAGCTGCCACCAAAGTAAAATGATCCCATTGTCGTTTTATTGACGGGGAAATAAATTGTAAAATTGTTGACAGATTGATTTTAAAATAAACAACTCAATATATAAGCAATAAATAAACGAAGAAAATGTTCATGTATCCACAAAATTTAAATATAGAACTACTTAAATATTTGATAGCGTTAGTCACGTTTTTTTTATGGTGTTTGGCAATGTTTCGAAGATTTTATTCCATAAAAATGTCATTAATCAACGTATTTAATTTATTAATCTGATTTTCGATATCTATATATAGATTTTGTACTTTGAGCATGTAAACCTGTACGTTCCAACGTAATGTATTTTATATTCACTTGTTGTGTCATAAAAACAAGAGACAAAACTTGTTTTGTTATTAGATTATAGTAATTATCTGTACTATACATAATACACTTTTATATTATAATATAGCAGTAACTGTTGAATTGCTGAATATTAAAATAAATTGTGCGTATGTTGTAAATAGAATATTAATAATATTACGATACAGGATTATATTATATTAAATTGTTCTTAAAAATCGTTTTTTCTAGTGAAAAACTAAATTTTTTATTTAACATCGATCAACTTTCACGATGAGCGAAAGTTTCATATTACAAAACAATATAAAGTATCTAGAAAAACGCGAGCCAAAAATAACAGAGTGAATGAATATCTAAATATAAATTCACTGTTTACATACTTATTTATCATTTGCACAATGCGAGTATCAAACAACAATCCAGCAAAGTATTAATGTAATAATTCTCTCGTAACTTGAACAGGAGAAACATCAAATTAGGACAAAGTATTCTATTATAATTGTGACAGGATGTTGCATTAAGTCTCCCACAAAGATGAATTAAAATAATATAACACAACATTATTCATGCCCATTCACGAGTTAATTCGACTCGATTATTCTGGGTACGTTTACCTTCAAGACGTTCATTCTCAAGTCCAAAGTTATAGAGATATATGAATGTAACTTGTAATTTAAAAACAAGAAATGTTACAATTATCATTTATCAGGTACTACTTTGCTCGCACCAAGACGTTCTTTAGACGCAAGGTAAAAGAATGACAATTTTACCTGTTGAACCGGATCTTCAGAGGAACTATTTTAGTTTTAGTGATTTATACTATATTGTTTAAAACCATGACGAATATAAAAATAGCGTTGAGTGTTGAGATGTTTGTCTACAATAATGAAAGAAAATATAATATATATTATTATAATTATTTTTCCATCGTCATCGAGTTGACCATCGTCTGAAAGTGTTGTAGTGTTGGTAATTTTCAGCGATTAATAAATCTATAATGGTTCAATCAGTCAATTATAGCGATAACACACACGCACAACTTATCACCGTATTGATGTGTCAAATTCGCGTTTCTCGACGCTCCACGTTAAATCAAGGTAAATTGGTAAAATGGGTAAATTTATAAATTATAGTCGCCGGATACGACTACATTGAACAAGTGAACTGTACCTTTTGCGTGCGTATTTTGAATGCGAGCGTCGTCGCGGAATCCAGCAAAATCAAATCCTCGATGGGTGGCAAATCGGTGTGCGCCCCCCCGTACATTCTTCTGAATATCCAGTGCACCACCATGTCCACGAATGCGAACACCAGTTTCAGCGCCTGCTGCGCGTATTGGCCCAGACAACCGCCTTCTTTCATTATTGGTATTTTTTCGATTTAATGTTTGTGGTAAAACGCGATCGCCACGCGTCTCATCTCACATAATACTGAGCGTGTCTCCCATTGTTGCCCTCCAAGTTTTGCCCCCTCCCACAATTGCGCGTTGAGGTTATGTGACTTCTCTAATCCGTGTGATGGTATGACTGAGACGGCCTATTTGAAAACGCTAACGCGGAACGGAGACAATAATAGTGTCGCAGCTAAACCGGATCGAGACGGGACCTTCACCAGTCAGTTAATGTTGTAAACCTAACGTAAAAACCCCAAATAAACAAACAACAATCAAAACAATTTAATAACGAGTGTATGTGCTAATATTTGTATTAAACAACAAACATAAAACTGATCGATTGGTGGTGTTCTTGATGGTAATAACCGCGCGCATGTGTCAATAACGGTGTCGCACATTGAACGGAACATTGAACGAAAAAAAACGATGGATGTGAACAAACTGAAGAACAATTCGAAGAGTGCGTTGGGCAGTTTGTTACAGGGCAACTCAAAAATTCCGAATTTGGTGCCGCCTGTTTTGCACGAGGTTGGCAAGTTGGCCGCTGGCGTCGCTGCCGTCAGCACCGCCAATAACGTCGGATCCGCAACAGGTAAATTCTATTCTGAATTTCTGATTTTCGATCGACTCATTTTCAATTTGATTGGTTCACAATTAAAATTTTTTCTAACATGAAGCTATTTAATTAATCGTGGGAACCGATTCCGAATGTTTTACGGTTGTTGTACGACACTGATGGTTGCCTACGTTGCAAACCAATTATACACAACCATTGTATTGTTTGTATTTTTTTATTGTGTTGTTAATTTTATTTAAACATTTTAACGAGCCAAAAGGTTATGTGTGTTTCAAATGAAAACTAAAATAAAATTTGTACACTGTATGTATAAATTTCATGTAACATATAATTGTTACTCAGTTTTATGTTTTATTTTATTTATTTATTTTTTTATTATAATTTTATATGCCATGAACATTTTATGATCGTTAAGATCGTTAATAGGGATAAAAATAAATATAACTTAAACAAATAGCAATTAATTTATTGATTAAGTAAATGTATTATTTATTATTTGTTGTTATAAAAATGTATTAAAAAAGTTATTAGGGCTCAACCGGGATTTGAACCCGGGACCTCTCGCACCCGAAGCGAGAATCATACCCCTAGACCATTGAGCCGTTGAGTTTCATTTTAATGTTATTGGTATGTGATTGACACTTTTATTGTTGATTTATAATAAATTCAAAAAGCATTCAATAATATATTTATGAATATACGTATAGAAAATGTTATCCTTTTTGTTTGTTACATCGTCATTTGTGCATTCTTTATTAATTTAAAAATATCTTTCGACACATTTCAGAGATTACATAGTTTGGTTCCATCAAATTCCTTGGAATAATATAGGTGTACTGTATTCCACACTGATGTTGTTTCCCTATTGATTTTCCACCCCTTCCCCCAGGGACAGGTAGCATCCCATCAGTCCAACGACAATTCATTTGTTCACGAATCAATGCCAGAACAATACCTCAACTGCAAGGAATTGAAACAAAAACCAGTTTTGTTAATGCCTCATTTTTTTCAGTTTGTTGGAATTGTAAACATTTGTTTTTTTTTGTGTATTGTTGTATTGTTGTGTTTGTATTGGAAGGTGACAATATCATTTATGCTATTTGTTTAATTAGGGAAAATGTTATTGCTGTGCCCTGGTCTATTGTTTTATTTTATTATTCATACATCTAGATTTTTAGCTGTTTATAGTAATTTTATCGTACCGTTTCAATATAAATGAATACGAAATCCTTCGTCTTGAATTAAAATAACTGAAGAAAAGAAGAAATATTGTTTCGTTTCCTCTAAAAATTTTTAGCTCACAAAAATCTAGTATAAAAAGTATAAAAATTTTAAAAAGTATAAAAAGTATGTAAGTATAAAGTAAAGTATAAAGTATAAAGTATAAAGTATAAAGTATAAAGTATAAAGTATAAAGTATAAAGTATAAAGTATAAAGTATAAAGTATAAAGTATAAAGTATAAAGTATAAAGTATAAAGTATAAAGTATAAAGTATAAAGTATAAAGTATAAAGTATAAAGTATAAAGTATAAAGTATAAAGTATAAAGTATAAAGTATAAAGTATAAAGTATAAAGTATAAAGTATAAAGTATAAAGTATAAAGTATAAAGTATAAAGTATAAAGTATAAAGTATAAAGTATAAAGTATAAAGTATAAAGTATAAAGTATAAAGTATAAAGTATAAAGTATAAAGTATAAAGTATAAAGTATAAAGTATAAAGTATAAAGTATAAAGTATAAAGTATAAAGTATAAAGTATAAAGTATAAAGTATAAAGTATAAAGTATAAAGTAAAGTATAAAGTAAAGTATAAAGTATAAAGTATAAAGTATAAAGTAAAGTAAAGTATAAAGTATAAAGTATAAAGTATAAAGTATAAAGTATAAAGTATAAAGTATAAAGTATAAAGTATAAAGTATAAAGTATAAAGTATAAAGTATAAAGTATAAAGTATAAAGTATAAAGTATAAAGTATAAAGTATAAAGTATAAAGTATAAAGTATAAAGTATAAAGTATAAAGTATAAAGTATAAAGTATAAAGTATAAAGTATAAAGTATAAAGTATAAAGTATAAAGTATAAAGTATAAAGTATAAAGTATAAAGTATAAAGTATAAAGTATAAAGTATAAAGTATAAAGTAAAGTATAAAGTATAAAGTATAAAGTATAAAAAGTATAAAGTATAAAGTATAAAGTATAAAAGTATAAAGTATAAAGTATAAAAAGTAAAAAATATAAAATAAATATATTTTTACCAATACCAAAAACATGTTTTTTCACTTTTTGTGCATGTTACTTCATTTCAAACGTTGATAAGCGAAGTTATTAAAGAAAGGAGTAGTTTCTCAACCTTAAAAATACTATACATACATATCCACATGAATTTAACTAGCGGAAAAATTCTTTTTGAATTCCCGGAATTCCTCTGTGTAGTCCTTATGGTAGTTATCTTTTGCTGCTGCTTTTATACTGACAAAACCCCGTTACGTAAGTACCATAACACTCAGCGTTCGGTTGAATAGGTTTTTCATTTAATTGCCGGAGATAAATTTGAATTTCATACGTAATATCGATGAGATGAACCGATTTTACGCCCCCGCATTGAGTTCGCTACATTGTAATTTAACCCTCTAATAAAGCCATACAATATATACTGTACATACATATACGGAAGGTAGACAGCTATGATTATACTAGGATATTTGACTGGCGTTAAATGTGACTGATGACCCATAAAATATTGTCGGTAATTGATTATCCACACGTAAAATTAAAAGCAGTGTGATTAACGAGGGTTGGCGAAAGCATATCGAAAATAAATCACGAGGGGTCATGAATATTGACTGTCGGTCGCTTTTTAAATGCTGAATTTTGTCTGTTCCAATATACAATAGTGGGTCAATAGATTTGAATGGGAAATGTGTTCGTGACTGTGAATAATAAGAAATAATAACGTGTTCAGTCTGCTTCTTGGATAATACAAATATTTGTCGCAATTAAAGGTGTAAATATGATAAACTGGCACAAATTCTCGCATGACTTTCTCGATTATCGATTTGAATACAGTTTGTTTAACTCAACACACAAGAGATACAACTTATAATTTATATATATATTAGCTTTTTGAAAACATACAAAAATTATACTGGGCAAATTTAATTTCATTAAACGAACGACAACAACAATGTCAAGATTTAAATATTAACGAATTAATTTGATCATTTAAAAGTATAATTGCATTAAACTTGCACGTTTTGCTTTAATATTTAAAGCCCGTTGGAGAATTAAGCGATTTTTCCTTCAGTTTTGATTCTGCCGCACTTTATTGACCAATTTAGCTCCGAAACCGGATCAAAACGTTCCAAATTTATAATTAGACTATTTAACTTTAACAGGGCTGTTAATTACAACTATTCTAACTAAATACGCATATATGGAATTAATTATCATATTTATTTGCTATATTGAGTGTGCAGGTTTAAACACTGTTGCAGGTATATTGTTATCGGAATTGAAAATTGAAAATGGACCTTACAGTGAAAAGCAATTTTAGCTGAATTTAAAATTGCAAATATTAGACCAGTTATTATAGGGAGTTCACTTTGGAAATCGAGATACCCAGTTATAACAACCACAAAAAAACAACTCCGTTAATGTTTTTTCCTGTGAATGTTTCAATCATGTAAATTTTCGACTTGAACATTACTGTATCCAGATGCGAGTGGTTTTTCATAAACTTGAAGAGATACATTTGATATGGCTGCCAACTCTATCGCACTTGGTTTGGTTGTGCATTTTTGTATCTGTTCATCGTTGAGAACAGCATTTTTTGGAGTTACTATCTTAATCTTCCGCATAACATGAAGAGTATTGTTATCTTCAAGAGTGTGGACATTTACCACACTAAAAAATAAAAGTGTGTGGACATTTACCACAATAAGAAATGATAATTATATATTTAGCAGTAATTTATACAACTACTACTACACTACTACAACGGTTCAACATATGAAAAAACGTTTAAAACAAAAATTGTAGAGAATAATGAATACAAGTAGCGTAAAATTCATAGGAAACGAGATATTCACAAAAAATGTGCAAGTTTTGGATGTCAAAATATATGTTTATACGAGTTTATAGCTGGGTATCTCGATTTCCGAGATATTCACGTAATTTTGATAAAAATGACTGTACTATATTGAACAGGTACTGCTCAACATAATTCGTCCGTTAAACTGAAATTTCTCCTATGACGGTTTTTCCTGCTATTCCATTACCCTTTTTATGGATTATTTCTTGCGATTTATAAACAATCATAATAAAGATACGTTACTAGAATTTAACATAATTCGAAACCAAATTATAGGTGGTAGTATAAAACGAGGACAACAAAATAATACACATAACTGAAACTTGCCAACAAAACAGACATTGAATTTCTGTGGCGACAAAACAGCCATTCTGGATTCATTCTGAAAACCGTAAATAGACTAAAAACTGTCTGTTTTACAAATGGGTCCGCAAAACCTTGTATCAACAAGTCGATTTAATTTCGACTTGATTGGACGTTTCAGCTGAAAATACAGTTGCTCAGAATTGTATGTCTGTGCATGCGGGGACGGATACAAAGAAAACAATAGGAAGTAAATTAGAGTAGTGCAATAAAACGTGTTTTGTGACAGTGTACAGGTTTTAGTATTGGGATTGGGACCAAGATGTAGACAAAAATTAAATGAAACTTTGGATGATGTTTATTTTAATCAACACTTTTCACAACCTTGTTTGATTATAATATCTGGGAAGTTATTTGAGCGAAATTTTTAAATCTTGATTTGTGCATAGGTGGGATAACTGGAGTGAATTTACAACTCCTAAACTGATGTTCGTTATTTCCTTGGCACATAATAATTTTCATCGGGATATACCAAGATTTCCCGTATATTCTATGAATGATTCTCTCTCGGGCACGACTAAAATTTATTTATACCACGGAATGGAAAGGGGAACATGATGAATGGCGCCGTTAGCATATTTTTACATTTTTAAGGGTATGTAAAATTGATAGGTGTTGTTTGTGTTTGAATCCCGATGGTGATTTATCACCACCATATTGCAAAATGTAGCATTCCAAAGGGATAGATTAAATTTTTAATGGTGACACACTGTAATAAGTTATAATCATTTCTAAACTAAAAGCACTATTCGTAAACGTACCTCGCATGTGTCTTACAGTCAAATAAGTTCTCATCAGGATGGAAATATAATTCAAAATGCACGCGCTAATTTACAAATATTGGATTTGTTTAATCCCTCCGATTACCCTGTTTAAACGTGTTTAATTTGTACTTTGGAGTATTTATTAGTTTTTTAAGGACAAACTTTCCGCAGTGAAAATGCGGTAATAAGTTGAGGCAGGGAACGTCTTAACTATGCAAATGCCTGGAACGGTTTTGCAGATTTCGGTCACGTATTATGGCTATGACCCTTCTTTATAATAAAAACTACCACCTCCACATTCACTCTGGGACATTTTATTAAAAATCGATTTTGGAATTAATTCGCACTGCAAATATTACTGCGGATCATTCTCTACGCTTTATCTGCGTTGCCTACCTTTGGTTCATGTAACGAGCTACCCTCTAACAGCCTTATTACATAAAAAATGGTTTCGATAAAGTTTCATGTTGTAGTTAGTTATAATCAATGTTTGTTCATTTTCTGTATAGAAGTTAAGGTATAGTTTGTTATTATTCAGTTCGAACAATTCTCCGGACAATAAATCTCAATTCCGTCGAATTTTATTCTCCGTGACTAAGACTAAGTGGATCATTAAGTTTTGTATAAAATTCCAGACTCTTAAGGAGGTATTCTGTGCAATAAGAAAAATACAAACAATATTTTTACTATGCATTATTTTACAAGATTTTTATTAATATTTAAAGAATACGTTAAAAAAAAAGTGAACAAATTAAAAATTGAAAAAGCTATAGGCTGACGAAGTCCGCCACGATTGTAACCCTCTTAGTAATCTGAAATAAAAAATAATATATTAATTAATCGTAGTGAAAATATGTTGAAAAACAAATTTTTTACTCTAAACTGATGTTGTATAAAAAAATGAGATTTTTTTAAGTTTTCCGAATTTTTTAAAAATAGTAAAAATAAAAAATTGGTTTTAAACTGAGTTAGTTTGATAGAGGAATATATAAAGAAGAGACCAAATTTTAGGTAAATCCATAGGAAACGAGATATTTACAAAAAAATATGTAAAAAATCCATTTTTGTGACTTTTGACCTCTGACTTTTTAAGTTCCCACCATCCTATCCATCTGTGATTTTTGAGACAAGTTTTGGGATGTCAAAATATAAGTTTGCACGAGTTTATAGATGGGTATTTCGATTTCCGAAGTAAACTCCCTATAATGACTGGACTAAAAATTTAGCATACTCACTGTTAAATACGGCGACAGGTCGGTAATGGTATGGGGAATAGAGGGTATCATGGATCGTTTTATGTATAAAGAAATATTGAGGCACAACATGGTACCGTATTCAGATAAAAATATGCCACTAAAATTTTATTTTCTAAAAGGTAATGACCCGAAGCGGTGGTTTTTAAGGGAAAAAAAATGTTACGAACTTGCCATTTCAATTTCCCGTTCTAAACTCCATTGAAAACTTATGGGGGATAGTGAACAACAAAATAAGACACAAAGAGTATAAAAGAGGAAGATTTATTCCCATGAAAGAATGGGAATTTTACAATACTATTAATGCGCGACTTGGCAAGCCACGAGTCGTGGGAATTGGGTGCCTCGGCTCGGCTCGTCTCGTCTTTCCCGTCAATTGTCGATAGATGTGACACGAGTCAAAGGATAAATGAGAAATTCAGCAATTAACGCGTTCTTCCACACGCCGTGGGGAAGCTACCATGTTCGTAGGCTCGCGACTTGGCGTGCCGACTTCCAAAGCTTTGATTCGCCGAGTTCCGCTCCATGGGATGCCGGCTTCAGGGATCAACTTCACATAAAACATTTTATTGCAGTCGAAGGCTTTTTTACTGCGAACATATTTTTATGTCACCACAATTTTATGAAAGAAAATGAATTAGTAAGATTTTTCGAGAGGCTCTAAAGAGTTTCTTGCTGGCGTAATAAATATTACATTAATTCAAATATGGATTGTCGCCGAGTCAAATTAATAATAAATAATACTCGGCAATCGGTGATATTTTTTCGTGTAAGGGAATAATATCGCGTCGATAAAACTTTCGCAGTTGAACTTCTGAAGAGATAAAGTTTGTTTGTCTCCTCGCACCGTATTTTATGACCTCCATAAAACTGGGACGGAATTCCAACTAATTTATTAGTTAGAATAAACATAAAGTTCGGGGAAAACTTAATTAATAGACATCTGTCTGGAACCGATGAATTTCGGAGCGCGAAATAACAAAATAAAATTTATCGGTGGAAAATTCTTCAGAAAAGTGTTTACCACTTTTTCATTTACGTTACAATGTCGCAAATTATGTGCACATGTTACGCCTACTTAGTAATTACCGTGATGGAATAGATAATGGAGTAACTCTTCGTAATCCGATATTCTCGAGAATTTATAGTAGTATAATAATATTGTAATAATCAGCATTATAATTTTATGTAGGAATTTAAGAACTTTTAATGGACAGACTTCGACTAAATTGAACGGAAATTATATTCAAATCGCTGAAAATCCTTCAACGATTTTAATGTCAATAAAATATATTAATCTTTGTCATTGTAAACGCTAAAAGCCTTTCAATAAATACACATTACCTCCCCATAACCAAAACATGTAGTTAATAAATTCAACTCAACTTCAAGAAAACAAATTGTTCTTATGGATTGTTATGATAAAGTGTGTTAACCCACGTAATTAATTTTTCTTACTACCTCGGTCGAAAATACGTATTTTGCTCCCCGGTTCCACGACAGAAAATAGTACTTTTCTGTCGTGGAACCGAGGAGCAAAATACGTACTTTCGACCGAGGTAGTAAGAAAAATAGTATACACTACACGGGAAGAAAGTTTGAGATTCCTGCCCTGCGCGCCATCTGGCCCGAGGCGTAGCCTTCCCTTGTAGTGTAAAATACTATTGTGCACTGTAAATTTTTCGTGAGGATTATGTTCTTTACTTTCATCATTACTTTTAATTTGCGACATTAATTTATTTTATTCGATAACTCGAGACAGGCAGAAAGAAGGTATGTACGGTCGGCGACAGATCTGCGGTACATTTTTGCTCTCCCTTTGTTTTTTTTTCAATACCAGTGTATCTTTTTTATTTTTGTTGTTTACAGAATGATTATATAATATATTTTGTTAAATTAGACATTTATTGCTTAGAATGTTTTGTTTTTGTTAAATATATTCTTATTTTTTAATTTATTTGCTTTACTTGAATGATAAATTTAACTTTTAATTACGAATGCAATATGGTAAAAAACTATAATACTATCGTATGATATGAATATTTGAATTACCAACATATTATAAATTTCTTTTAGAATAAATATATTATAAGTAGGACTGTAAATATAAAACCATATACATTAATGTCCGATTCGAAATACATAATGTGAACACGGCAATATTCTTAATTTGTCAAAAATTAATTATGGGAGTCTGTTACAACAATACATTTGAAAACATTTATTTACAATTGTTATTTTTGAACACTCGCATAATTTTTTATTAAAAACTTTGCGAGTGTTTTTCCACACACTCCCACACACTCAGTAAATGCAGATCTGTCGCTGACACTATCGTTCATATGTAGAGCGACTTTCGAAATTTTCATTTGTCTTGATAAAAGTGTACGTTTAAATATCCATATTATTGTCAGTTATACAGTATGTTTGATAAAAACAATACAGCAATATAGTTGTTTAATATTCAAGCGTTAAAAGTAGAGCAACTTTAAAATAAAACAATCATCTTAGTAGCATAATCATTATTTCTAATTACTTCTAAACACCTTTTCTTCAATGATTTTGGTAGCTTTTCAATATAATCGTCCGAAATTCCTTTCGAGTGATTTTGAACTTGTTCGTAGAGTTCATTCATATGTGAGAGTCTTTTTGTATGGATTTTCCCATCAATTTCTTCTCAAAGGTTTTCCATTGGATTGAGGTCTGGGTTTTGTGCTGGCCAAGGCATGACACGTACTCCTTGAGAAGCGAACCACTTTTTAACTAACTTACACGTGCGTTTCAGATCGTTATTGTGCTGGAAGGTTCACTTTAAACTCATGTTACCTTCACCAAATGGAACCATATGATTCTACAGAATGTCACTATAAACGAAACGATGAATTATCCCGTCTAACTTAACCGTAACACCTCCTCCACCATGCTTGTGACAGTGGGTCTAGTGTACTTAGAATTATACCTTTCATTAATTGGTCCTCTCACCGATGAAATATCATCAGATTTGAATAATTGGAGCCGACTTTAATCGGAAAACAATATTGTTTTCCATTGCCCATCTGTCCAGTTCACATGTTCTGTTATAAAAAGTAGTTTCGCTGCTCTAGTTCGTTTTATGGTATTCATCAACACACTGAGTTCGTTTATTTTTTGATTTATGCGAAATGGGCTAATGAAAGTGTCGCGAACAACAAGTATTTTTGTTTTCCAATTCGAAGTTCTGTTAGTCTTTAGGGGTTTTCTACTAATTTTAGGAACTCCTTCCAGTGTATTCCGTCTGTTAAAATTAAAAATCGCCTTCGAAATGATTGATTTATTTAAATTTAAATCTACTGCAATTTTACTCTGCCTTTCACCATTCTCGAAATTTTCTACAATTTGTTGTTTAATTTGTATTTATAAATGATCACTTCTAGCCATTTTTAGCTCTAAGGAACGATGTCGGACACAGAAATAAATTATAAAATCAATTGTATTGGATATAGGGTTTGGTTGCTTTATTTATGAACCCTTACCGAAATAAAATGTTGTATAAAAACTACGTAAATTCGTATATAAATTGTTCTTTTAATAAAATGATTATGTTTTTTAATTTGTTGCTCTACATATGAGCGATATATTAACAACAAACATTAATCAATTATGTATTGACAATTTTGTTGGATGTTCTTTAGCCATCTTTCGGTAAGTTGAAAAATTCCACGTTCAAAGAAGCCTTGGTTTTTAGAAGCGATAAACAGGTCCAACTTATTTTTAACAGCCTGATCGGAATCGAAAATTTTACCGTTCAAATGGTTTTGAAGAGAGCAAAACAAATGGTAATCTGATGGTGTTATGCCGGGGCTATGGGGTGGATGTAGCATCAATTTCCAAATGGAGCTATGTTAATTTTTGACGGGTTATCTGACGTTATCATGATGGAACATTACGCCTTTGCGATTGATCAGTTCAGAGTGTTTTTTTCGAATCAATAGTTTGCTTCTTGGAAGCAGTTCAAAGTAGAGTATACCCTTGCAATTTCACCACACAGGAAGCATAATCGTCTTTTGGTGAATGTTGGTCTTGGATGTCGATTGTGCGGGCTACGGGTTACGTTGTCGTAAACAATCAATTTTTCATCACCTGTTTTGATTTTTTTTTAGAAATGGGTCGTTTTGTTTACGATTCAGCAAAGAGTCGCATATGTTAATGCGTATGGCGAAATGAATTTCCTTCAATTGGTTGTAACATATGTGCAAGTATTTCGAGTTGTCATACATCGGTTAGTTTTCATTAACACCTTTATTTTGTCATCATCAGTAGTGTTTGGACGACCAGTATGTGGTGTACCTTGCACATTAAAATTTCCAGAACGAAAGTGAGCAAACCAACGCAGACACTGTATTTTTACCCTTTTGGAAGTAAAACAAAATATGTCGATAATGCTCTTTTTGATTGTCCATTTTCAACTTAATTTTTAACATTTTAACTTGTGTTTTACTAGTAATGCTCAGTTTTTGATGATACTATAAAGTCTATTCTTTAAAATAGTGTATAATAATGTAAGCCACGCAACTACTACATGAAATATGCAGTTCACGTCGTCTTTGAGAAAAAACAACATTAATTATCGAACGACCCAATAATTAACTGCAACACATAGACAATATAAAAACTATTAATATTTGTAGCACGAAAAGGATGTTACTGTAAAATACCAAGATTACGCGTATTAAATTTCATTTTGTTTTTATTTTTTATTTGTAAAACTACGGTAGAAATAAATGGATTTCGAATGAAAATACAGCGTAACGTAATCTGACTGAAATTAAATGTTTATGTTCGAATCTGATTTAAATGATTTTGAATTTTAAATTTTGCTATAAACAAATTGTTTCGATTGGGAAAATTAAAAGTAAACTAATGCTGGAATAATTTTATTGAAATATAAAATTGCAAATGAGGGAATTAAAACTATAACGATCCCGTCGTTTTGTAAAATATACTTACATATTTATTGCTTAAAATTAATTGCTTAATTTGTTTGTCCGTAGATTACTATTGATATTTTTATATCTAAATATCAGTTTAGAGATTCATCATTATGATTAATTTTGTAATGAAACGTATTTAATGTTTACATATAGATTTATATGGTTTGTGTCCTTTTAATAACAATGAGTAATATAACATTTTTTATGCTTAATATGGCTACTTTACGTGCTTGTTATTTAATTATATTGATTAACAGTCTGTCAGTCCAATTTAGTATATTAATATTATATTTCGTTTAAATATACTTTCAAAATAATTATACGCAGTTAGTTGATTATTACTTAATGCATATACACTATCGCTCATATGTAGAGCAGGTTTTCCATTGGATTGAGGTCTGCGTTTTGTGCTGTCCAAGGCATTGCACGTACTCCTTGAGTAGCGAACCATTCTTTAATTAATTAAGACTCGTTGTCGTGCTGGAAGGTTCACCTCAAACTCATGTTACCTTCGGCAAATGGAAGCATATGATTCTACAGAATGTCACGATAAACAAAACGATCCATTATCCTGTGTAACTTAACCAGTGGGTACATGCCAAACCCAGAAAAACATCCCCAAACCATAACGCCTCCTTCACCATGCTTCACAGTGCGTCTAGTGTACTTGGGATTATACCTTTCATTAATTGTACTTATGAAATGCCATCAGATTTGAATAATTGGAGTCGACTTTCATCGGAAAACAAAATTGTTTTCCATTGCCCATCTGTCTAGTTGAAGAGCTTCTTTGCTGGTTTTCTACCATAGGGATCAGCTCCTTTTAATCTTCGTTTTATGGTACTCACCAACACACTGAGTTCGTTTATTTTTTGATTAATGCGGGATGCGCTGATAAAAGTGTGCGAACAACAAGGTTTTTTGTTTTCTTGTCCACAGCTATGTTAGTTTTGCATTTTCTACTAATTTTCGGAACTCTTTCCAGTGTATTCTTTCTGTTAAAATTGGAAATCGTGTTCGAAATGATCTATTTGTTTAAATTATTTAAAAATCTACTGCAATTTTACTCTGCTTTTCACCCTTTCGGAACTTTTCTACAATTTGTTGTTTAATTTGTATTGATAAATGGTCACTTCTAGGCATTTTTAGCTTTAAGGAACGATGTCGAACACAGAAGTAAATTATAAAATCAATTTTATTGAATATAGGGTTTGGTTGCTTTACTTTTGAACCCAGTCCGAAATAAAATGTTGTATAAAAACTATGAAAATAAAGATATCCGTATATAGATTGAAGTACGAAATCTTTAGGTACTCATTAATTATAAAATTAATTTAAATTAAAAAGAATTGTTCTTTTAATAAAATGATTATGTTTTTTAATTTGTTTTTTAAATTACATATGAGCGATAGTGTACATATATATAATTTTGATAATGTTTTGATGATGACCTGACTGAAAAAAAATGATACATATAATGATTTTCTTAGTTATTAATTAATTAGTGTCATTTAATTTATCGTCACGACATGCTGATTTGGTAGACCACCTAAACCCACCAAATTAATTACACCCCCATGGAGGAAAACCCACCCGCCGCTTCTCCCACCATCGAACACAACACAAACACAAGTCGGATATATAAAACGGACGCTTAGTTGCGTTTCCTCAGTTTCTGAACGAACGGGGTACGGTGTGGCTGCAACGACGCCGCCGCGACGCTTACACGTGGCTACTACGAACGCGCGAATCCGATGACATGCCGTGCAATCTGTCCGGCCTCTGCTGCTGGAAGTCCAAGGGGAGCTCCCGCGTCGGCGTCAAGCACGACGACAAGACCAACACGGCAGGTACACAATAAGAAAAACTAATCACTTCATGTGCACAAAAAATTAATTTCATCAACTCTCAATTTGTGTAAACATATTTTTATCATTGTAATATCGATTATGTCGTCAAACAAACTATTGAGACCAATTGAACTAAACAGTCGATGAACACTCGACTGCCATACGTCGTCTAAATGTTTATTTTTCTTGTCGGTGGCCGAATTTCTGGTAGTAACATAAGTTTCTTTCAGTCATTGACGTTCCGTGTTATCTTAACAAAATCTACTTAACTTTTCCACGAGTTTTCGTGTTTGAACAATTCGTGTATAACAAATGGTTCAAGATTATTTTTCACTTTTAGTATCATTGGCCTTGCGTGTCCAAAATCAACATTACGTACAGTAAGTACCGATAATGGTCTTGTTGCATTCGCTTATTGAATTTTCATGAGCTTAAGCAGTTTATATGGCACACACGAGTTTGTACTTTTATGTACAATTATAATGATTGCTTGAATTTCAAATGTGATTTGATGGATCGTAAACTGTGATTAGTTTTACGAACTTGTCAATTTCATCCACAGTTGGAAATATCTTTATAATAGCTAAATCGATGCATCCTTTAACTTTCCACGACATGTTTTATGTGGCTTTCCGAAAGTTTTTAAGGGTACTTTGTATCGCCACAAATCATTTTAAAATTTCAACGGTGTATTAATTTCAATCCGGTATTCGTTAATGAAACTTGCACTTGAATCTTGTAGTTGGTCATATTCTGCGTGCAAAAAAACGCAACACATATATATATATATATATATATATATATATATAATTGATTCATACCAATTTTTTTTAGAATTTATTACACAATAATAGTTGATTAAAAAATTAAACCAAAATCTTAAACCATAAATTGTGAGAAGCTAATAATGGGTCGGATCCTCTCTTTGATCAAGACATTCATTGATGCGCCGTTGATCTAATGAGATTATCGACTTTTTTTGTGGTATCTCATCCCACACGAACCGAATCTGACGTCTTAGATCATTAAGAGTCTGTGAAGGGCGCTGTAAATTTCTTAAGCATCGCCCCACCTATCCCACATTCGATTGAGGAAAGGTATGAAGATCTGGGTGGCCAAGACAGTAAATTCACATGGGATGCTTCTAGGAAGTTTAATGTATCCACATATCGTTGGGACGTCATATTTCCACTAATGAAATCTGCAAGGAACCTGCTACGATGAGCAATACACATACCATTAAACCTATAGTGTTTTGAATATGAATATGATGATGTGATTCCATTCCTTATCCCACTGTTGACGTTCCATACACCACTCACTACCTTGGCGCCTATGGTTTATTGGTAGAAGTACGAGGGTGGTCCGAAAAGTTTCCGACCTAACAATGATACAACAATTTTTTTCTTAAATTTTTTATTTTATTTCTACATAGTCTTGTAACTCCACTCACTTCTCCCAGCGATGGTCCCATCTCCCTAGCCCCTCCAAATAGTACTCGGCGTTTTTCTCTGCAAAATAATTGTTCACAATTATTTTCCTTCCAATTAATTTCCTCATTTGACGAAAATCTCTGTCCCCCGAGCGCAGTTTTTAGATGAGGGAACAAAAAGAAGTCGCTTGGGGGTAGATCTGGTGAGTAAGGCGGATGGTCAAGCAGTCCAAACTGTAATGTGGCCTTTTTTCGGCAATTTCTGCCTTCAGCTTGTCAAGTAATAATGTGTAGTATGCTCCTGTAATGGTTTTTCGTTTTTGAAGATAATCAATTAAAATAACTTCATGTCTATCCCAAAAAAACAGTCGTCATTACTTTCCCAGCCGAAAAAACAGTTTTTGCTTTTTTGGAGCCGGTTCCCCCTTTGCAGTCCACTGTTTTGACTGTATTTTTGTTTCGGGTGTATAATGATGTATCCAAGTTTCATCTGCAGTAATTAATCGGCGCCAAAACTCGTATTTATTGCGCTTAAACTGCGCCAACAGAGTGTTGGAAATATTCATTCGAACACGTTTTTGGTCTAACGTGAGCAAATCTTGATGTAATATGTGACAAACACGTTTTTTGGACATTTTCATTACCTCTGTTATTTCTCTCACTTTAATTCGACGCTCGTTTAACACTATTTGGTGAACTTTAGCAATGTTATTGTAGTTGCAGTTTTTTGGATGTCCCGAACGTTCTATCGCGTTCATAAGTGGTCTGCCACTTTCCTGACGTCAGGCCGTAAACGGTCACATTCTGTATTACCGTGCACTACCGTCTCGGCAGTGCCGACTCCCCACCACATCGTAAGATGCGATTCCTAAATGTGTTGTCAATTGAATGCGAACCTTTGTACAGCGAACATGAATTTAAACGAGGAAAAACGCCTTAAAATCGTCTTTTTAAATCAACAAGGAAAGAATATTTCTGAAATAGCTAGAGAGCTAAATATTTCGGTAAGAACTAAAATTGGGAGAATATGTTTATGTCCCCAGTGTTGTATATCTTTGTTGAAAGTTTGGGTGCGTTTTTTTTTTGTTTTTCGGTTTGGTACAACAATTTTATTTTTATTATTTATTTTTTAAGGAACTGTATATGTAGCGGAGGAAGAGAGCCTCTACATATAGTTCAGGGATAAACTGCATGATATTTTTAAAAAGATCTCGAGTTTAGTGAATTTTATATGTAGCGAAGGAAGAGAATCTCTATATATAATTTAATGTTTTAGGTTTTTCATTATAATATAACATTTGTTATCAAGTATTTTAATTTTAAAAATTTATATTGCAAATGAATGTTCCATACAATAAAATAAATACAATTTTGTGATTATAAAATGAATTGTGAACTGGGAAACATTATGGCCGTTCTGCAAACCGACTTTCTGGGGTCTGAGATAGTTTAGATTTAGGAACGAGTGCTCGTTTTAGTTTAACTACGTATTGGTTTTCGAATCGAAACGCGACATGAATTTTGTGAATTATATATCATATATTAATTTCAAATTATGTATCAACAACAATGTTGTAGATTCGTAGTTAGTTTCTCATATTCAATTTTAATAATGCGATATAAAAAAGACAAGAAGAAACACTTGTTTACTTCGCGTCTAATATATACAGCAGTAACGTTCCGAATACAAAATGCACATATACACATAAATATTATAATTATAATAAAAATTAAGTAGTATATAATTTAGTAATTCCATTTATTTATTTTTTTTTTTTCAAATATCTATATATTTGTATAATATTACGTACAGAATCTCAAACAATTTAAATAAACGTTTTCTTGAAGAACACTCTGATGAGCCACTGGTAGATAAATTTGGCCACCGAGATCCCCTCAACTCCTTTGGACTACATTTTGTTTGGACATTTAAAGAATACCATTTATAGAAACAGATTACAAATCATGGATCATGGATAAGATACAATAACAAATAATGTTCAAATAAACGAAAAACAAGAGTGAGGATCTTTTTGAACAAACCAAAGTGTCATTTTTGAATTCATGTATCCAAATTCTGTTAATGTATGTTATATTATTAATAACTATTGTTATTTTATTCTTTTAATTTTAATCTACATAAAAAAATTAAGAACAAAATTGTCCATAAAATAAAGTTTTTAAAAAATAACTGTGTGTATTATTTCATAACATTTGAAATGTTTTAATATGCACTATTTTATATATCGTAAATACTTGGTTTTGTTATGAAAATAGTTAATTTTTATTTCTTGTATGTAATCTTTTAAATATTTTTAAAATATATCACATTAGCTCAAATACTATTTTAAATCATTTTTAAAAATATTTATTTAGTAAAAAATCAAAATAATATTAATTAAGATTAATTTAATATTTGTTATTTAAATAATCGTTTAAAATATTGTAGTTATCATTACAATTTCAACAAAACACAACAAATATTTTCTGAATAACTAATGTTTACAAAATTAGTTCATAATTTGCCGTGATCCAATCCTTACAACCCTGTTTATAGTGTAGCATGTTGTTTTGTAAAATCGATACCCCTTTTACCATGTCAAAACTTATTCAGATTCAGTTTTTAATTTTTACGCGGACCGAAATAATAGACTGTAACAGAATGTGACGGTCGAGGTCAAGCGCTTCGGAAAGTGGCAGACCACTTATGAACGCGATAGTTCATCGTCTCCCAGTCACTTACGGACACGTTTAAATTCAGCTGTCCAAAATTTCACTGTGGTATATAATGATGCAGAGTCCCCATACACAGAGTCCAACTCATCTTTGATTTGCGTAGGCGTATTGTCTTTCAAAAACAGTACCGCCTTTTTTGGGTTGAGGTCGGAAACTTTTCAGACCACCCTCGTATATTGAATAAATTGCAGCAATCGATTATACAGCAAGACACCCGAGAAAATAAGTGCAAATTGTCTGGAATGCCTTTATTACGTTGTTAAGTTTCACGGAATAAAGACAAGACAAGCCACAATTCTACAAAGCAAAAGAAGTTATTTAAAAAAGAACTGCTGGTCCACAATGTCACAATGATAAGTACCAACTTTAAAATATCTGAAAAACATTAATTAGGTATTATTAATTAAAATCGTATATTAAATGGACCACACCGCACTTAGTGTAATAATAACCAAATTTTAATGGTACAATTTTAAAAGGTGCTATTATTGTTAATATACAACGGATGTATATATAATATGTATCATCTCGTTTATAAAAGTGAACCTGGCAGAGAATCAATAGGACTACGTAATTGAATAGAAAAATCCCCGATGTATCAATCAGCGTCGATCTTGAAGGGTAATCAGGAAACAATGATATACTGTCGTCTCTCTGATTCGTTCTGCTAACAAGACTTCATTTTTAGTTTCTTCTTGAATCTATGCTTCGGCCCGCAGGATTGACCACTCGATTTCGGTAAATTGCTCGTGAAATTTTTCGAAGAATACGGATAAAACGATTTCGAGATTCGAGTGTGGCTGGTTTTATAGGTTTTATGACTGTTTATGTTGTTAGTTTCGTTTGTCACTATGGGATTAAAATTTATTATATATTATATAAAATATATATTTATCACAGTTGACCTGTGTACATTAATTAAATAACAATTACGGGAACTTTGCAATACATTAATCATATATTTAAAATTTAAATATGGTAAATAATTTACGTGGTTTGGAGAAAGAGGACGGCACATAGTGTATTGAAAAGTCTTTCATCAAAAAACAGATTAATGCTAATTGTAAAACTCAATTATACTACTATCACAACGTCGTCATGAATATCCCGGTTGATTTGCAATCCATTATCTGTCGCGTCCCGAGTCCAATGAATAACCGGCGATATCAGACCGCGGGAGATTAAAGCAATCGTAAAGCAATTTTGTGCCATATTGTCTTCAGTATGATTAAAATTCACCCGGTGTCGGATATTGTGCTGTTTAATAATTTACTAACCTCACCGGATATCATTTCCCTAACCGGATTATCAATAGAAACCAAAACGAAATAAAATTGCGGTTATTAGAATTATAAACGTAGATAAGAAGTTCACAAAAATATTTAATTTAGTGTGACGTAAATGTGCGTCGCGACGCTTCTATTCCTTTGTTAAAGTTTATTATTTCCAACATTAGTAAACTCATTACCTGTGGGCTTTATTGATTTTATGGGGAAAGTTTCTCTATATCTTTAAGTTATTTCAGACAGGGGTGCACTTAGTTTTTGTCACAAATTGTTTTATTAATATACATTATTATATTAATTAATTATTTATTATCCAATTAAGCGAGTTTGATAGAAGTAGAATAGTGGACCTGCCTAAAACAGGAATTTTGTTTCGAGAAATAGCGCTGGCGTTTGTATAGAAATGTGAGTACTGCGATGCGATGTTGGCAGTCATGGAGTGAAGAGGGCAGAAGAGGTAGACCAAGAGGTTCCGGAAGACCCAGAGCTGCCACAGAGTCACAAGACCGTCGTCTTAGATTATTCACGCTAAGAGACAGGATTAGTTGAATGCGGGTAATTGCTGATGAATTTTTTGCCCATGAAGGTAGGCCAATTGGTATTCGATCTCTTTATCTCTGTTTAAGGTCTTTTGACCTACCGATTTATCTCTCTTTTATGTATGAAACGTCAACAGTGGTATAAGGAATGGAATCACATTGTGCTTAGTGATGAATCACGCTTTTGCTTAGCATGCACGATGGTCATAGCCCACTTTATAGGGAGAAATCAAGATACCCAGCTATAAACTCCTATAAACTATAAGTTTATAAATTATTGCTAAAAATATATAATTATCATTTTTTATTATTATCATCAGAGTCTGGTGCACTTGTACAATGCCGATGTAAATGTCTACACACTTGATAGTGACAATACTCTTTATGCTATGGGGATTATTAAAGATAGTAACTCCAAAAAATGTTGTTCTCTACGATGAACAGATACAAAAATGCACAACCAAACCAAGTGCGAAAGTGTTGGCAGCCATATCACAAGTATCTCTTCAAGTTTATGAAAAATCAGTCGCACCTGTATTAAAAGTGGATGTTTCATCGTTGCCAGGGTGGAATGGTTATCTTGAACAGCTCACTAAAAATAACAAGAACTTTTCAACATCTCAAGTTATGCTTCTTCTTTTTATCGATGGTCCTGCCAGTCACGTAGACACTATTTACACAATTTTACATTGCACTTTCGATATAAGTCATAGACAAAAACGTGTGTGATTACTGTTGATCAAGCACGAGTAATGGTAGCTGCATTAGATGTCAACTCACCATTATGTACAATAGTTGTAAAATTAGGAGGATTTTATATGCTGATGTCTTTTCTTGGAAGCATAGGGTATATAATGAACGGAAGTGGACTCAAGGAAGCTCTTGGTGAAATATATGCAAAGAATTCTGTTAACAAATTGTTCAGTGGTCACGCTTACTCGAGAAGCATTATCAATGATAATTTTTGAAGATATGAAGATTGAAGATAGTACTTTAGATCAGTTAATACAGCAAATAACTTCTCGAGATGTTTCCTACGAAAACATAGAAGGGTGTGTAGGTAGCTTAACCCTTTTTCCTGCGACATTTCTGAACAAACTGGATGAATTAAAAGCTCGAGGTTCAGCAGCACAGTTATGGGTGCGATATTTCGAAATGGTTTCAATAGCACTTGATTTTGTTCGCGTTCAAAGACATGGGCTTTTTAAAGAACATCTTGATGCAGTGCGCAAAATGTTGCTGTATTTTCACACCAGTGGTCACTTCTTATACGCAAAATCAGCACATGTTCAAGATATGCTAAAGTTGGAAGAAACTGTGGATGCACAAACTTTTGAGAACTTCTGAAATGGATTTTTCACCGTGAAACGAACAGAAACATTCAATTCTGGTACATGGACAGATATGGTAATTGAACAAAGTCTTATGGAATCAATAAAAACGGAAGGAGAAGTATCTCGTGGTCGAAGTATAAAAGAAAGTGTTTTGTGTAAATGGGTCTATGCTATGCTACAAATACTATATATAAGGAAATGGAAATTAAAAATAGATAAATATGCTAATTATATATTTTGCAATAATTTATAAACTTTATACTATAAGTATTTTCGATCTGGGCTACCAGTTGACCTCAAATGATACTGTAGCCGCGTGCTCTCTGCCTTCTATCTCGACAACAGTTCGACGTATGAAAAAATATTTAAAACAAGAGACAAATTTTGGGATGTCAAAATATAAGTTTATACGAGATTATTGCCGGGTATCTCGGTTTTTGACTAAACTATGATGCGTTAGTAAGACGACGTCGTGGAGAAAGACATGATCCTCGCTTTGCTGTGGCGAGTCATGTTCTCAATATTATAGGTTTAATAGTATGGAGTGCTGCTGCTTATGGTGGCAGGTAACTTTCAGTTTTCATTAGTGGGAATATGACGTCTCTACATAAGAAGGTACCTTGGACTAATTTTTCAGCAAGATAATGCCTGTCGACATATTGCCAGGAATACATTAAACTTACTAGAAGCCTCCCATGTGAATTTACTACTTTGGCCACCCAGGTCTTCAGACCTCATCCCTAATCGATCATGTGTGGAATATGATGGAGCAACTTCTAAGGAATCTACAGCACCCTCCACTGATACTTAATAGTATAGTAGTAAAATGTCAGATTCAGTTCATCTGGGATGAAATACCTCAAGAAAATATAGATAATGAATGCCCTAATGTTGAATTTTTTTAATTAAATATTATTAAAAAAAAAAATGCATTAAATCAATTATTTTTAAGTGTTGCGTTTATTTTTTGCATGCAGTGTATGTTTAATATTTATAAGTATGCGTTTCTGGGAGAAACTGATCCCCTTGATAATATAATAATAATTTTGCTGAAGTTGGTGGCTAGTAATTTAAACATTACTTCTAAGAAAATGAAACAGATATTTTACAGAAAAATATTTAATAAACCGAAGCAGAATCCGAAATGAATTTTATGCATCAGTAATGTTCAGCATTCCCCGCATATTAATTTGTGCAAATCCTGTTTCAGGAAACCTATCACAAAAGGTCGCCTACAAACATAATTTTGGGCGGTACAAAAAATTGCACCCATTGTAATCTGAAAATCGGCCGATACTGTCCCAATATCAGCAATATCATCCTGTTAATAGGTTAACAATAATCGAATCGCTGCAGAGACGTGCGGCGAACTTCTGAAAGTTTCGCTTTCGCCTCGCTTTCATGCGCAATTAAATTTATTGAGTATCAAACCGGAAACTTTGCGCGAAATTATTCACTCTATAATTCTGTTATTTTACGGTCGTACTACCGAGCGTGAAACGTATACTATTCCAAAGTATAAAATAAATGTGATATTTCAATTATATATTCTTTATTGATTTAGTTAAAAATATCGCTAATAAATTAAACACCAAATTATTATCAAAACATCCTTTCTTATCGAATATTTTTCTTTTTATTACTTTTAATTTAAAACTTATAAATGTATATAGTATATAGAAGTATTCCGTGGCAAACTAATTAAACTTTATTAATGAGAAAAAAAGACTTTACATTTTGTAGGCAATTCAAACAAAATCGAACATGACAAAAAATGTTTCATCAGAAAATTATATAATATTATCAGATGATTGGACACTTTAAACCCAATTGCTTGGTTAAAGGTAAATAATGAATATCCCGTGTGAAATGTGGGAGCACTAATAGTGACTCGAAATTGTAACGTGGCACCTTACTGCTAGTTCTAGATATCGTATTCGCCGTCAATTTGCGGAGATGTTGAAAATGGGCCGTTGAATTAATTTATTGGGGAATATAACTCCTGAACTCTAGCAAACGTGAGTGAGAACTTTTATCACAGATTGAGGTATTGTTCCACTGCCTATGGAGTTTATTTCTAGAATACTTATTTTTGTTTTTGATATACTCTCAAAAATATTTCTTATTAGAGACTGACATTTATACAAAGTTACGCTATTTAAACGAAGCATTCTAAGAACTCGAACTGCATCTCTATCCATATGAAGAGTTACCAAATGCATTCGCAAAGATTACATTACCACGGCGCATTGTCTTTAAGTGTAGGGACCCCTACTACCGGGCAATATTTTAGTCTCTTTGTCATGCATGTATCTCTTACAAAATCCAGTAGGGTGGAGCATTTTCCGTACTGCATGTATGATGTGAATACCAAAAATTAAGCATCCTAACGACGTCATTAATCTGTCAAAATTTTTGGACAAAATTAATAACTCAAAAACTATTGGTCTAGATCATGGCCTGGTCATTATATTTGTAATTACATCTAGAGTTTCAAAAAATATATATACAAATCCGATAATGACATTTTGTTTAAAATAAATTTAAAAAATAGTTGATCAGGCTTTTTTCCGTTCTCCATAAACATAATTAAAGCAACTTGAATTGGATACGTGTATTTATAATGGATTTATTTTTATTTTTCTAGACATAAAATTATAATAATAGTGAATTTTAGTCGATTATTTATTACCAGTCTTTTGCTTATTATAATTGTTTAATAATAGATATGATACGCTGTAAGAAAAATTATAATTCAGTGTTAGCAAGACCGAGGGAAACAAGAAATGATGACTAAGAATTTACAGCTAAATAAGTCAATCGTTTAGCCTATTATTAAAAATTTTTAAGAAACTACTCAAATGATAGCTACGAAAAAATCGGTCTGAGCTCGAGAAACTTGAAAGAAAATCGATAAGTTGATTATTCGAACGTTAAAAAATAATCCAATCTTATCGTCAACTGAAATTAAAGTCAATCTGTATGAACTGGAATTTACTGAAACTATTTCAAGGATTGAGAAAATGGTTAGTGGATGGGTGTTCGTTTGACTTCAGACTTACAAGAAAAACCCATGTTTCTACTAAAAATATGAAGGCTGGATTTAGATTTGCTCAGGATCTCGTTCACTGGACCAAAGAACAGTCTAAATTTAATTCATTTAAAAGTGACGGGCCTGATTATGTCCACATGCCCACATGCCCACAATTGAACTATCAACCCTGTCCTAATACTCTTCCACAGCTTTGAGATATTATTTCGCTCATATGGGCCAATAAACCCCAAGAAGTATTGAATAATGAATGTCATAGAAGGCATACAGAGGAGGTGTCAAGTGGCCATGGAGAACATACAATCCATTTCAATAACTAATCAGCAAAAGGCTTCAAAGTCTCAATTATTTTCTTCTTGCTCGTATCAAAAACACGAAATGACCAAATTGCGTTTCGTCTTATAATACGATCATGGTTTGAATAATTTCACGTCGTTGAATATGGAGTATCGTTTCCCGCTTTGTACTCAGGTTGCAAGCGAGGCGCTCATACTCATACTTGCGGAACCGAAAAACGCGATCACTCGTTGGCTATTGTTAACATGTTAACAAATTCACCGCGAAGAACTGAATTGATTTTGTTGAGCCTGATGTGGCGTTGAAGAAATTGAGCATTACAATAAGGGCCAACCATTGAAATGCTTCGAAATTGGGTTTGTTCATGATTTAAATACGTTTTTCGTTTACTGGATATACACAAATTAATATTCGGAGTATGTTGATTAATGCGGTTGATTGCGTTAATACAACTTTGTTAGTTTTGTGCCAGTTTCACTTGATTTACTTCTATTTCGGGTTATTAAATATTTATCCTTTCATTTGAAATAATTAAATATATTGAATAAGGGAATTTTTAACAACTAGTTTAGTTGTTGTTGTTAAATAATTTAACCGAAACTTTTCAATTATAAAAAATAAACATTAGTGTAATGAGCTTCTATAATGTATCTAATATTTAAAATAAACTAATAGAACAGGACTAAAATTTTCCTAGATTATACTGGACATTGAGGTCTACATTAAAAACTGCACTCAAATTTTCTAATTAATTTTTTCGGAATTCTTAATAGTACTTAATTTTGTGTTTAAAAAAGAATTTATTAAAGAGTGCTCAAAAGGCTTTAATATATGAAGGAAACATGAAAGAACAAGTAGTATCATTATTTATTATTTTAAATGTAATTGCTTTAACACAAAATTGTTTTTCGTTTAAAATAAAGTCTAAATATAAAAAAACATATCTATTTATTAATTCTAAACATCATCTGTGATACTGTTTGTCACTGGACAAATAATTAAAAAATTATAATTGTGTTTTGAAATTTGGTATTTTGATTTTTTAGTTTAATAATTGTTAGGTTAGCATAAATTTGTGAATTAATAAATTATAATTTCTAGGTAAATTTAGTATTTAAGCTCTATTTTAAACTAAAAATAAGTTTGTTTTCTATAAACTTTGGTTAAATTTATAAATTATAAAACAATTTTTACGTTTTCTTGATTGTTTAGCTTTTCTGTTTAATCTAACTTTAGTAATTTTTTCTTTTGATACAACATTTTTCTAAACATAATTACATTGTTTGATATCTTTGTTCATATGATTCAAATTTTTTCTCTATACGTTCTAATTTGACTAAAACTTTCCAACCGATTACTATTAGTATTTGCATCACTTAGTGTATCTTGTCTGTAATTTGATATTTCCGTAAATTTTTGAGTAACTCAATTTAAGTTAAGTAACCATTAATACTACAGATCTTTCTTGAGATAACGATAAAATTCTTTGTTTTCGTCTCACAATTAGTGAAAAAAATTAAATTATACTATTTTAATTTTTAAAGCAGATTTTGATTACTATGACATTAATTTATATCATATATTTGCTTACTTACGTTTATTGAAACGCAAGAAATATTTGATTACAAAGTTTTTATTGGCTTCTGATCTTAGTTTCTGAAAAAGTAAGTGTGTTATTGTGAAATAAATATAAAGAATTCCAACGGTTTGTTAATACTTTTGCATAGCACTTCTACAGAAGTTTGAATGTTTGGTAAGAAATGTCAGTGGTGTTGTGATCTTAGGAATAATATTTATGTGTTTAATGTATGTGGTATTTCTATTTTCTATTTCGACTATGTTTTATAATGATTTATATCACATCAGAATGTGAAAAAAGCGAGGAAAACAGATAATCAAATCTGTTCTGCAGAGACTATCAAAGGGACACGCAGAGGAATTGATAATGCTAAAAACAAGTGATTATTAGGTCACCTTTAGTAATGGTACAGAGTCTTACAATTTCGTTTACAACAATCAAAATGTGCATTGAAATTAGGTAGATCTAATTCTGTTCCACAAGGGAGGTCTAGTCTCCAAATAAAATCAGCACCGTTAGCCGAGATAATTCCATTTATGTTTGTTGGAATTACGTTCTAACATTTCGCTAGCACGAGTGAAGAGCATCTTCAGAACTCTGATTTGGTTCGACAACTTAGACAAATGATGTTCTAGAAATTTCGTTTTGTTCGTTGGCCGTTCTTATCTGCTTAACGATTTTGGTGTTTTTGAGCACTGGTGTCCATATTTTATCCAGCTTCAATGCTTCTTCTTTTCTGTTGAAGTTGTTTCCGTGTTTACGGATTTCAACTGCTTCCCTAATCATTCTCTTGTCATATTCGGTTGTCGAGGCAAGCAATTGTGTATATTAGAATTTTATCATGTGATTTCCATCTAAGAGTGCATGTTCAGCTACAACAGACTTGTCTGATTGTTCTAGGATGCAGTTTCGTTTGTGTTCCTTAACTCTAGCCCTATTGAGCATGGTATGCGGTATATCCTAGAAGTTGTTTGATGGTCTCTCCTATCTTTGGCATATCTAACACTGTGTTGAATCTTCCTTGTTGGTATAAAAATAGTATGGATGTTATGTTTTAATAAGATTTTTCCAATTCTATCGGTGACTTCACGTATATAAGGGAGAAAAGCTTTACCAATTGTGAACTCACTAGGTGGATCATTATTATTATTATGAGGTCTCATTGTACTCTTGTTCTTCAGCGAGGTGGTGTGTGGCACATATCCATTTGGCTCGTTCGGTTAGTGTTTTGATGGTTAGATAATTTATGTAGATACCGATCGATGTGTGTAGGTTTTAGGTATACTGCATGATCTAAATGTTCACCCACTCATCACATCCAAAAAAGGTATTTGGATCTCCTTTTCCAAATTCTTTGTGAATTTGATATTTTTATGTTCAGGGTTTAGGTGTTTGAGAAACTGAGTTCGTAGTCAGCCTTTTTGAATGTTGTGAAGTCATTTACGTACATGATTTATCAATTCTATCACGAACTTCTAATAAATGAAAGATTAACAGCAAGAAAACAGAAAGAAACTTTTTGTGCGTCCGAAATTAAAATGGTCGGCAAAGCGCGACTTAATTCAATTGTCGTTCGCGAGCATGCGAAAATCCACCGGATAAAATGAAAAGACAAAAAACACAAATAAAATTCGTACACAAAAACACTCTGTCCTTAATGCGTCCCCAAATCAAATCGGATCGTTTCGAATTTCTCGCATGGCAAATCACGTTACCGTGTGTTCGATTTCCTATCTAGTTTTATTCCCGGGGCAAATGCCAATACACAATGTTATTTCTCGTGTGGTTTCGACAACAGCCAACGAATATGGATGAGCTCCGGCTTTTTCCTTCTGCGTCCCTGAGCGCGAAAAATATCAAGGAAAATAACCTTGTTAGTGTTAGCGTTTATTACCAAGAGCTCTCATGCTTTGTTAACTATCCATTCATTAATTTTTTTATAGTATACATTCATTTATCCGACTTTTCGGACTTTTTAACAACACGACAACAATTAATGTTTTCCTCTTTGTACAACATCATTAATCATCTGTGGATGAGCATATTTTTTATTTTTCTATTCTTTTGTTACATTTTGTTCGATTACCTACATAATATTACTTCATTTTCAAATATTTATCTAAAAAAGATTGTCTATGTAATTCAATTGTGTTCTTTTGCCTTGATACTATAGACATAGTTATCGTTTTTCGGAAAAAAACTGAAAAACATTTCAATACCATTTTTGTAGAACGATTTATCTTTTGCTTCAAAGTAGGCCTCTTCATTCGTGCAAAATTTCTTACCGGCGAGCATTTTTTTGAGGTCTGCGATCAGCTAGTAGTCGCTGGGTGCCAAATCTGGCGAATACGGTGGATGTGGCAGCAATTTGAAGTTCAATTTATGTAGTTTTGCCATTGTCTTGATTGACTTGTGACACGGTGCGTTGTCTTGAAGAAACAAAATTTTTTTCTTTGCCATATGCGGTCGTTTTTTTTGCAATTTCGTTCTTCAAATGCTCCAGTAACGCTATATAATATTTACTGTTGATGGTATTTACCTTAACAAAATAGGCGATGAATATTACACCACGCACATTCCAAAATACCGAAGCCAATACCTTTCCAGCCGATTGTTGTGCTTTCGGGTGCTTTGAACGAGGTTCACCAGTTGCTGTCCATTCAGATGACGATAGTTTTGATTCCAGAGTGAAGTGATAGATCCATGTTTCATCCATTGTCACATATCGACATACAAATTTCAGTTTGTTACGTTGAAACATGGCCAAACAGCGTTCAGAGCTTTCTCATAGTCATAGTTTTCTGGTGTTACCGCCTCATTTGTCCACTATACTCTGCATCATCGGTGTTTCTACGATCACGTTTGAAGTCAGCAAACTAACGTTTTATTGTTGTTTCTGATGGAGCGGAGTCCTCATAACACTTTTTAAGCCATTGCTATCATCAGAACCAACTGATTCATACGTACTTCAAACCATACAGGAGCAGTGGCAACCTTCGGCAAATGGACGCATATGATTCTACACAATGTCACGAAAATCAAAATGATCCATTATCCCGTCTAACTTAACCAGTGGGCTCATGCCAAACCCAGAACAACATCCCCAAACATAAGGCCTCCTCCACCATACTTCACAGTGGGTCTAGTGTACATGGGATTATATATTTAATTAATTGCTCTTCTCACATATGAAATGCTATTAGATTTGAATAATTGGAGCCGACTTTCATCGAAAAACAAAATTCTTTTCTATTGCCCATCAGTCCAGTTGAAGAGCTTCTTTGCTGGTTTTCTACCATAGAGACCAGCTCCTTTTAGTCTTCGTTTTATGGTACTCACCAATACATGCACCAATCGTTTATGTTTTGATTAATGCGGGATGCGCTGATAAAAGTGTGCGAACAACAAGTGTTTTTGTTTTCCTGTCCACAGCTCTGTTAGTCTTGCGTTTTCTAGCACTTTTCGGAACTCCTTCCAGTGTATTCCCTCTGTTAAAATTAAAAATCGTCTTCGAAATGATCGATTTGTGTAAACTTAAATCTACTGCAATTTTACTCTGCTTTTCAGCATTCCATAACTTTTCTGCAATTTGTTGTTTAAATTGTATTGATAAATCGTCACCTCCAGGCATTTTCGCTTTAAGACACAGAAATAAATTATAAAATCAATTGTATTAAATATAGGGTTTGGTTGCTTTACTTGTGAATCCTGCCCGAAATAAAATGTTAGAGATGTATATATATATATATATATATATATATATATATATATATATATATATATATATATATTAAACAATACCCAATAAAAATTATAACTAATGAAATTAAATATGGTTAAAATTCAAATTATATAAAGTTTCTATAATTTTTCTGACATGTTTAATGGATGCTCTTTTTTATCATTTTATGTTATACAGAAATTAAAAGGCGTAATTAAAAAACTTGGGTGCACTAAATTTAATATTTATGGGAGTTTCGCAACGTGCTCCACTTTTTAATGTACGCTTCAGTATACATTATAAACTGGGAAAACTTTGGCTCTTTTCTTCTATACTTTTAATTAAGCTTATTTTAAATAGTAAATAATTTCAGGGAGCTCATTATACTAATGTGTATTTTTTAAAATTAACACATTTGGAAATCTCTTTTTTCTATTCAGTCTATCAAGGAATTATTTCGAACGGAAAGATAAATATTTAATAACGTGAAATTGAAGTAACATAAAGCAAGTCGAATTGACACAAAATTCTAGCAAATTTGCATTGGTGCAATCGATGTGGAATTTTTTAAAACCACCCATTCCCACCCGTACAACAATATTCAACACTCTCCGGATATTAATTTGCGTAAATCCTGTTAACGAAAAACGTATTTAAATCACCACACAATTTCGAACCATTTTAGTGGTTTACCTTTATTGAAATGTTTAAGCCCTTCAACGCTACAAGAGCCCCAAAGAAATCGATTCAGTCCGTCGCTGTGAATTCAGAATAGTACCACCCATTAACAGGTTAACAATAACCACAGCGAGTCGCCGCGTATTTCACTTCCGCAAGTATGTGTTATCGCCTGGCTTGAAACCTGCGTGCAAAACCGAAAACCATATTAAACCATATTCAGTAATCGATCCCGTGAAATTATTCAATCCCTAATCGTATTATAAGGTGAGAAGCGATCACCTTGTTTTGTGTTTTTGTTGCAAAGGGACAAACATTGAGGACTCACGACAACGAACATTACTTTGATTTGAGAGTGACTTTTGGTAATGGAGTCGACAATTTTTCGTAACTAGAGTATTCGATTAAATAGTTGCCTAGGGTTCAACCTGATTATATTTTATTTTGCCGATGTTTCATTTCATTGTTCAAAACAGATCCATCCGTTTATAAGCAGTTTGGTTCAGTGGTTCGCTGAAAATTAGTGAGTTTAATTTGTCAAAAAGGTTCAAAACAATTAGGTCAATTCGATCAATTCGGTTTAATTTTAGATTCTGATCTGATCTGATAATATTATATAATTTTGTTGAATGAAATTGAATTGTAAGGGTTGCGTCTTTCCCCGGCTTTGACCATTGTTTCCATATCTATAGCTATTTTGGTGTTTTTGAGCACTGGTGTCCCTATTTTATCAACCTTCAGTGCTTCTTCTTTTCTGTTGAAGTTGTTTCTGTATTTATGGATTTCAATTGCTTCCTTAATCATTCTCTTGTGATATCTAATTGTCGAGGCAAGTAATTTTGTGTAATCTTGGAATTTTATCTAATGATTTCCATCTAACAATGCATGTTCAGCAGACTTGTCTGATTGTCCTAGGATGCAGTTTCGTTTGTGTTTCCCACAAGAGCATGGTATGCCGTATATCCCAGAAGCTGTTTGATGGTCTCTAATATCTTTGACAGATCTGAGGCTGTGTTGAATCTGCCTTGTTGGTATAAAAACAGTATGGATGTTATGTTGTAATAAGATTTTTCTAATTCTATCGGTGACCTTACATATATATATATATATATATATATATGGGAAAAAAACTTTACCAATCGTGGGCTCACTAGGTGAATCATTATTATTAGTATGAGCTCTCATTGTACGTCTTATTTCAGAGCGTTTGTATCCGTTGGCTAGTAGTGTTTTTTCCAAGTGTTCTTGTTCTTCAGCGAGGTGGTGTGTGGCACATATCCTTTTGGCTCGTTCGGTTAGTGTTTTGATGACCCCTTATTTTTGACTAAGATGATGGTTAGATAGCTTATGATACCGATCGGTGTGTGTAGGTTTTCGGTATACTGTGTGATCTAAATGTTCACTCACTCTTTTTACTAAGACATCCAAAAAAAGTATTTGGTTCACCTTTTCCAATTCCATTGTGAATCTGATATTGTTAAATTATTTCCATATCACGAAAGTATCATCCACCGATACCAAACAGAAGTTTTGTGTTTGGAAGTCTCAATTGCTTTTTGTTCAAACTTTTCCATAAAGAAATTGGCGATCACTGGACTAAGAGGACTACTCATTGCTAATCCTTCAGAACAAAATTTTTAGAACATCAATTGTCTAATATTGATATTTTGTTTCAATAAGTTTGTAGCATAACATGTTAATACACACACACAACATTCGATTGCGCTTAAAAATTAAAATATTTAAGATGAATATTTTCAAAGTAATTTTGTATTTATTATTAACGTTATTTTAGTATTTAAACAAATAAAACTTCGTTTACTCATCAAATTTTTTTCTAGTGCACGTTCTTTTAACCTTGTTTTATTATTGATGGATAATTTAAATGTAATGAGAATGTACTTTGTAATAGTAAACGTAATTAGCGTCTTCGATGCTATTTACATAACGAATTGATTTTCCCATTGTCACTTGACATGAAAATAAGCGAACACACTAAACCAACCGTCAATTACGTCCTTTAATGGATACGTTATCCTTTAAGGCTCTCAGGATTAACGCGTCTTTATAAATAGGTGTCGGGATATCTATAACTTAATTTGTTTATATTATGAGGTTCTGCACGATTTTTAGAGACATTTATTTAATAAAAGCCCTCAGAAAATATCTATTTGTACTGTTATGCAGAATATGTTGAAAAAGAAAAAATATTTATTGAATATTTAATAAAAAATTTTAGTTTAAATAAAGACAAAGGATTCAATTTTATGTCGTCCTTATGAATATATAATTCTTTTTTGCCCTAAAGTGAATAATTCTCTCCTCGTTGTCTTTTATCTTTCGGTTTTTCTTTGCTCTTTAATCTCGTACCGAAAACATATTTTTAAATTTTAGGTTTAGTGTAAAAAATGAGCTAGATGTTGTAATTTATTATATATTTAATGGTCTGACATGTTCTAACCAAAAATATTTTCATATGTCGATGATTTATTGCTCTAGTCCGTTGTTTGTTGTGTTCTCGGGCAAAACACTACACGGAATGGAACTTGATGTCCACTTTTTGTTAATTTTTATCAATATCTGCCATTACAGTGTGCAATTTAAGGAGTGCTTGCAATGTTTTCTGCAGACATGTAAATAAATATTGGTGGGCTGTTGCGAGGGGTGTTTGAGGGAGAATGGCACGATATTTTCGTTTGATGTGTAAGTGCGACTCTCAAATAAAATTACTAACACTCGACGAATCAAAAGCGGTGAAACGCCTCATAATGTGGAATAAGGTCGGGTCCCTCGACTTTTGGATTGCTTCGTAAAAATACCTTGCGAAATTGCCTACTTCGAACATGTTCGTGTCAGAGGGTTTGTGGGTTTTTTGTTCATCACTTCCATTATCTGTCTTCGACGTCTCACATCTCCCCTTTTATTTGTTTTAAATTATTATTATAATTCGAAGAAAATGGAGGAAGGAGATCCATAAAAAATCTATGCCGTAACGTCATAAGGCAAAAATAAAAATAGTGAAATAGTGTGATGGCAACTGAAGAGTTCCTTGGGTATTATTTTTATTCTTATTTCTCCGTTTCTCCGACTAATTGAGATTTATTTATATCTAAAAAAATGAAAGAAGACTAACGAACTTCCTTCAAATAAAACGGATAACGAGAACAGCACATTAAATTGTTTTATATTTCATTTTGAAACAGTCCATATTTTTATCCATGTATCTACTACTAATTTACTTAACGTTGGAGAAGTTAAGTTAGTACTGATAATTTCTTTAATCAAATTCCTATCAGGACTTTCTCTCATCTTGAGTTCGATTCTATCAAGATCAAATAAGGATTTTATTAAAAAGTTACCGTCAACTCGGATTTCGGAACGCAACTAAACTAATTAGGCGGTTCAAATCACATCGGATCGATTTTCATTCGATTAGTTGCCAATTTATGATATTAAATTCCTGCTTATATCACAGTATTTGTAGTCGGGGCAAATAAATTAATTTTATACACATTGATTAGTTAATTATTTTCAAATATGTGATTACTAAAAATTAAATACATTGAAAATTGTTCGTTACATGACATCAATTACAGTGTGACCCAGTTTGAGACATCTGTGCTGCTAGTTCATTAATTCCATATTTTTAAAGACAAATCAATGATAGTTTGTGTCGATAGGAAAACGTCACGTCTCGCTGTTGTAACGACCAAATAATGTCTCAATTAGTTAACAACAAAAAGTGGAAGGTAGATCTGAAAAAAATCTTGTGCAGTTGTCGCCCCAATTGCTACACAGTTGTTATTTGATGTGTTCTGGTAGCTTTGTTATTTTTATCACTTAATCTGGCACCAAGAAAACGCTCACATTTTATCTGAACACAGTTATTTCAATAAAATTCTCTCAACTCCGGCTGATGTCTCATTGGGTTAACTAAAGCAAGATTATCCATAAAGGTTTACAAAATAATTAGTATATTACTGGCCGGTTTAATGGATTAAACCTCGACCTAACCCAACGTCAAGTTACATTGTCACTTGTTACTAATAGTCATCCGCAAACATAATCCCGCACAGTTTCCGAACCAGAACTTTGCAATCATAAAGTGACTGTTAATTGAATAGGCAGTTCCATAATGAAAAACAGATCGATGTGACTTTGTGAGGTGGATTTTAGACGACGTTCCGGTCAGACGTTACTTAATTAGTTTAGTTAACTTTCTAAACTTTTTAATACGGTTTTGTTACTTGTTGTTCGAAAAACTTCAAAGTGTTGTCAGTGATAAACAAGATGAACGCTCCAGCTAATTGTTTGCAAAATTCCAACATGTTACGTCCGATTCCCAGTCCACAAATTCCATTTATATCTACCGCCATATTGTGTTCTCTGATCTCAGTATATATCAAACTAAACTCTCTCGTTTTTCAGGAAATCCGAGAAACAAATGCGCCTTACAGCCCGGCCACTCGCTTATGGACTGGATCCGACTCGGTAATTCCGGAAAGGACCTCACCGGAGTCGGTGCTAAAGCAGGACGACTTTCGGTCAGTCTCGCTGAACTTTCGTGAATAATATTTATGTATTGGTGTGGTTGTTTGCAGGTGACCTCTAAAGAACTGGCCACACACGATAAGGAAACGGATTGTTGGATAGCTATAAGAGGAAGAGTGTTCAATGTTACGGCTTATTTACCATTTCATCCAGGTGGGGTGGAGGAGTTGATGAAGGGGGCTGGGAAAGATGCAACCACTCTATTTGATCAGGTACATAATATTTTTCTAAAATGACTTGGTAAATGTTAAAAGGTCAATTACGTATTTGCACGTTGTTCAGTGACTGAAATAGAACGACTTTCTTCATAATACGAATGAAACCACTGTTGTTTTTCATTTAATTAACTCGACTTTTGATATTTTTTTGGAGTTGTATAGAACCACTAGATTTTATTAGCATTTGAAATACCTGCCGGCATTTCTCTACTAAAGTTTACTGTGAAACTAATTATTATTTGAAATAAATAAAATAAAATAGATAAAACTATTTTTAAACAGTAAAAATCAACATTTTATTTTTTTAGTGTAGCTTGATTTAATCACTTTTTTATTTCTTTTTACGTCTTCTAGTTCAGTCCTTAGTATAATCCCATTAAAATAATTAAATATCCTTGCTTTACATAACATTAAGGCGTTTGATTCCTTAATTTTTTAATAATTAAAAACATTTGCAGGTTCACCCTTGGGTAAACTATGAATCGATTCTCCAAAAATGTTACGTTGGTCGTTTGGTATCCATAGACCCCAGCATAAACAAGGAAGAACTGTTCATGGGCAAGGACAGTTTCATAGTACCAAAGTCGCCGACTACCCAAGTGAAAACACCAATAACCCCATCGAAAAGTCCAGTTGTAAATAGTCCTAGTACGATTAAATCACCGGATCCGAAGCAATACGTTGAAACTAGCGTGCAAACGCCCGAAGATGAGTCTTTGCCTTTGCCTCGTTTCGATTGGATACAAAAAATGAATTCGATAACGATCGTTTTTTATACTGGAGCGTTTTCCAATCCTTACGTGGAAATAAGCCCTCCTAACCAAGACAATGAGATAAACATAAATTTGTGTTACAAAAACACGTTGTTTAATAATGAAATCCAGTTTTTGCATCCGGTAAAATTTCCATGTAAAACTAAAGTGTACTTTGAAACTGGAAAAGTGGAGATGGTGTTTATGAAAAACAACAGCGATATTTGGGAAAATTATGGGTTGTTACGTCAAAAAAGCACACAAATTATACAGGGAAGTTTAAGAACAAATTTCGTGTTAGTCGACAAGAAACAAGTCAACCACAATACGTATCTGTTGAAGCTGGAACGTGCGGATAAATACAGATGTGTCGTACCGATTGGAAAGCACGTCAGAGTGTTTGCTCTAATCCAAGGTAATTGTTTTTATGAAATGCTCATATAATATATATTTCCCAGTAGTAGAGTAATCCGTTTTAATTTGCATATAAATTGAATTGAAAACATTTTTGACGGACTAGTGGTGTCCTAGTTAAAAACTGGATTAAAATAACAAGTTAATTGGAAGTAAATTCGCCGGTCGGAGCGAGGGTCCGTCCATTTGTCTACTAATACACTGTAACATGTATGTTTTCAAATGAAAATTGTTTTGGTTATGTTAATGCAACATCAATCTCATTATTCAACTTCTGCTTACAAAGCTAAAAATTGGTTTGATTAAACAATGAATTGTTAGTTCATAATGAAATGTGATTTCAGGATCTGAAATTTCAAGAAGTTATACAGCAGTACCTGATTCATTGTTCAATAATTTTGGCCCGAAAAACGAGAGTACTGATTCAGTTTGTTTAATGATAAAGAAATACCCAGATGGAAGCATCAGTCCATACGTAACGAGTTTAGAAAAGAACGAAGTCGTTTGTTGTAGTCACCCAATTGGTAGTTTTGATTTACAAAAACTCGAAAAGTTGGATAAATTCATACTTTTGGCTGCAGGAACTGGGATTACACCTATGTTGGGGTTGATTACTTTCCTTCTTGAAAGGAGAATCAAAAAATGGTACATTAGTATATAAGTTTTTATTAGCTTTAGCTAATAATTGTTTTGTTTGTAGCCAATCAATTGTGCTGTTGTTTTTCAATAGGACAGAAGAAGATATTCCTTTTAAATCACAATTAGATGAATTGGCTAAAATTGATTCCAGGTAATAAATCACTATTTAAAAATTTAGTAAGATTAATATACATTTTATTATGTTTTAGATTGAGCCTCGAACATGTTTTATCAGAAGCAAAGGAAAATTGGCATGGTCTTCGTGGCAGAATCACAAAAGACCTCTTAACGACTTCAATATCGAAAGAATTGGAAGGAACCATCTATACGAAAAAGGATTTATTTTCGTGCATTTGTGGACCAAATGCGTTCGTGGACGTTTCCGATAGTTATTTGAAAGAGTTAGGGTTTTTGAATGATCAAATCCATTGTTTTCAGGGATAGCGTTACACTCAGGGTACTCCGGTCCCTGCTTGTTTCTCGTTGCCTGCTAGAAATGTGACCGAGTTTGTTTATGATATTTTTGATTTGATAGGCGAGAAAAGTATCTACTGATAAAATATCTGTTGATTGTTTGTTTATAGTAGTATTTTCGCGGGTTTCGAACTTTTGTGATATGTAAAAAACTTGTTGGTAATTTTCGCAATAAATTTTTTATTCAAATAAAATTTTTTATGTGCGATACGGGTATACAATTATGTAAGTTTAAGTTGTTGCGATGGAATTTGACTGCACTTTTTAAAATAGAATGTTCTGATTTTATTGAATCAAATACACAAGCACAAATAGACATTCACGGCTACTTAGGAATATTCTTCTTGTGATAAACAGAACAATTTTCAAAACGTTCGTAGCCTTTTTAATTGTTATATTTAGTACTTATTAATATTTGTCAATCTTATTCTAGACATTAGAGAATTATTTGTGTTGCAGCAAGTTTTTATTATGCAACGTTTTGAAAGACATTTTTGTAATAGACTGCGTATTAAATACAAATTATTATTATATATAGACTCAACATATGAAATAAATTGCAATATATTTTGAAAATGTTGTTTTAATGTTTTATTGTTAACACGTTCTGTTCCTCGATCGACTGAAAATTATCTTAAATTTCAGATGCATGTGCATGTAATGCAAAATGTACATATTTGTAAAAGTTACCTAGTTGGACTAGCAAAAGGTGGAAACTTTACCATTACTCTTCGTCAAATACCGGTAGGGAATATTATTATCAATACTGAGGCGGCCCTTAGAACTGTACCAGAAAATGTAGCCCAAGAAATCCGCATGGAAACGTATAACATTCTAATGAAAGGCACGCCACCGACAAACAATCGTACAAGTATGGAGTGCCGAGCGGTCAGAACTCTGAACATGGATAAAACTATCATAGTTCTCCGAGGAGATAAAGGAAATGCAACAGATATAATGAAATTCAAGGATTACAAAAACAAGATGGAAGAACTACTGGACCCGACAAGCTATCGAGAACTGGCTAAAGATCCAACATAGAGAAAGCTAAGAAACACCAATCTCGTGGATCACCAAGATATAACTTAGCTAGGTATCTTACCAGATTGCTCCAACCTCATGTTGGTAACCTCAACCTTTATCAAAGATTCCATTCATTTTGTTGAGATATTGAAAGGATTACATCTTGATGTACAAGATAGACTGGTTAGTTTCGATGTAGTGTACACTTTTCACTAAAGTTCCTGTCAATGATTCCTTAAACATGATATCAGAAATAATCCTTCCACATATAGTGGATATTTTCCGTACGTGCCTGACTGAAAGCTATTTCGTTTGGAACAACAAATTCTATGAGCAAACTGAAGTATTAGCAAGTTTGAACAAAAAGCGATTGAGATTTCCAAACACAAACCTTCTGTTTGGTATCGTTACATGGATGATACTTTCATGATATGGAAATATGGATAAGAAAAACTAGATCAGTTTCTACAACATCTAAATTTTCAACATAACAATATCAAATTCACAATGGAATTGGAAAAGAAGAACCAATTTTGAATATCTTAGTAAAAAGAGTGGGTGAACATTTAGACCATACAATGTATCAAAAACCTATACACACCGATCGGTATCTACACAAATTATCTAACCATCTTCCTATTCAAAAACAAATGGTCATCAAAACATTAACCGAACGAGCCAAAAGGATATGGCCACACACCACCTTGCTGAAGTACAAGAACACTTTGAAAAAACACTACAGATCAACGGTCTGCTGTAGCTGAACACGCACTGTTAAATAGAAATGACAAGTTAAAATTCCAAGATACATAATTGCTTGCCTCGACAATCATATTGATATCAAAAGAGAATGATTAGGGAAGCAATTGAAATCCATAAACACGGAAACAACTTCAACAGAAAAGAAAAAGCATTGAAGCTGGATAAAATATGGACACCACTACCCAAAAATAACAAAATCGCTAAACAGATAAGAAGGGCCAACGAACAGAACGAAGTTTCTAGGTCAATTGTCTAAGTGTTATTCAGTTATTAATCAGACGTCAAAGTGAGACGAACCAAATCAGACCTTTGGAGATGCTAGCCATCGTGCTAGCGAAACATTAGGAAATAATTCCAACAAACCTGAACAACTATAGATATGGAAACAATGGTCACTAAAGCCATAACCTTTACATTGGTTGTAAACTGTTAGAACATTTCTAATTAAAAATAAATTAGTTTTTCAGAGTGATGGTACATCATACATATTAGTACTCCCCTAATTCAGATAGAGTACTAATATTGATATTTCTTATCTAACGCCAACGAATATTTATTATTTATCACATTCTTTATTTTTATATTTGTTTGATTGAGAGTTGAACAAATGGTAGCAGACTGGTTTTCTGAAAAAATGTTCAATTTTATATTATCATATTCAAATCCCAAATTAATTTAGTTTGTTAGTCTTAACTTACACAATATTCTAACAGTTCTAGTTTATTAATCTTGAGTGTTGCACGTCATAAAATTGTACTGAATGTATAAAACAGTGGGATAAAATAAAACACAAAGTTATTGTCGATTTTTGTATAAAATTTACTTCAGACAAAAATAATTTATAATTTAAATGTACACCTCTTGTCTCAGAATTTTTGAATTCGGATGAAAGTGATAAATAAAAGTTGCCGAAGAAATGCTAAAAAAAAATAAATGCAGCTTTACATAAACTTGAAACATAACATTCTGACAACTCTTCGCGTTTTTGTAATTGCAAAAATAGTGTTGGATCCGGCTTAATTATCTTGTTAAAATCACATCTGCTTTTTGTACAACTCTTGACAAAACAAGTTACATATTCATTAGCACTACTAACTACACCTATTGATGTCAAAATGATTTTATTATGCGTAACGTAACGTAACGAAATGAATAATGTTCAATCATGCAAGTAAAATAATTTATTGTCTAATGAAATCATAATAATTCATATAGTTTTTTAAGTAAATGTAAACACGTAAAAATCGTTAAGTACCATAATGTGTTATATTGATTTTGATGATTTCGCGCATAAAATTATTTAATCATCAACAGGTCTAATGTGTAGCATAGCACCATTTCATGAATTTAGAATTGATTATTTTTGATAATATTACACTGTACATGAAAATAAATATAACATTCAGTGGACAAATTCAAGTTTAATTAAAACGAGTGAAAAACAAATATACAACAAATGGAATTATTAAATCAATTCTAAATCAGCGAGATCGCGCGCACTTGACATACAAAAATTTGGACAAATAAGACATTTAAAACCACTTAACTAATCATTCATCTACGGTAATCATCTAATAAATGATCCGTCAAATAAAAAACGTCGATTTTTCAAATTTTATAACTAAAAAACTAACTCTCTGGCACGCGCCAATTTAACGTTTTCCCAGCTTCATACAGCTTTCCTAGTTCTTCTCCAATTTTTCCATGGGCTTCTAGTTGTTTATACTTCTTGTAGAGTTGTAGCGCTGCTCGAGCATCTTCTATGGAATCGTGAGTCTCCGACTGAATCTTTATCCCTGTAATTTTGTTATTATTTTAAATAATTATATAAATTAAGTTCAATAAAAAGCTTGCCTAAGAAATGCCATGCTAAAAATCTGAGTGACACCATTCTGTGGTGTGGCAGATGAAACAGTAGGACAGTATCAGCCACTTGTTCAGGTGGTACCACCAAATTAATCACCCTATAATAAACAATTAGATTAAATTATCTTTTAATAATAATAATAATAATAATAATATTGACGTAATTTACCTGAAGTCATTTTTGAGACCATGTCCAACAAAAATGACTCCACTGTCCAGGAGGAACCTAAGTTTAGTGTAAGTGGACTTCAGTGTGGTGAGATGTTTGGAGCTGAAGTTGGCGTCTAAGTCGCCGGGTTTGATGCCCGAGAACTTCGTCAAATAATCTACGACTTGTTCTTGAGTCGAAATATAATCATCTATGAACGGAGTACCCTCCAAACTGCCCTGTCTGAAACATTGACATCAATAAATTGGTGTATATAAATATCTAAAATATATCTACCCTCTGATGCAAGTGATTCTTGCCACGGACATTTGAGATGGTTTGATGGTCGACATTTTGCCGTCACTACGCAACTCCGCCTCCTCCTGGTTCAACGTCACGAACTCAGCGTCCATCGCCACCAGATCACCAGCGGCGAGTAATTCGTTGTCGTGTAACGGAGTGAAGGTGATGCCTGCTGTTCCACCGCTCCTTGCTATGCAAGCATCTTCTGTAAACACCTCCTGAAAATCCACCAATGCTTTTCGTCATATGCCGTCAATTTTTAAAAAATCCTACGGAATCTACGAATCTGTTTAAAATGTAAAAAACACTCAACAATATTTTATTCAGGTTATCCACCTTTCATATGTTATGTAATTTGCAGGAAGGATAATGTTAAAACGAGAAAGGCGAGAAAACGTAAGAGCTACGTGGTTCCTGATTTCCCGTCTTCCCGTTATGACATTACATCAACTGTACAAATAACTTCTTAAATTTTATTAAAATATATTTTTACAACTATTATGTATTAATATATTTTAATAAATCATAGAAGTTTAACTTTTGAAATACTTACATCACATTAGGTTTCACATACCTTGAACGTTTTCTTATTGCGCCTCCAAAATTCATATTTCCAAAACTAGAAAATCAGCACCGTTAATATATATTTCGCAATAAAATTCGAACAACCGGTAGCTATACTACCAAAAAACGAAGTGGATACTAGTGTTTTTTATACCTTAAACAATTATCATACCTTCACACTCACCCTAGTCAGAGGCTTAAATATGTCGGTGTTGGCATCAATAATATCAGAAGTGCTATAATACAGTACGCAAGGCGTCTTCCAGTCCAAACTGAACCAAACCGCCTCCTGCATTGGTATCGGGCAAATGCTAAAATCATTGAAGAGATACCACTTATCCTTAATGGTTGATGGATCTGCATTGGAGAGATTGTTTGCAGGATTGGCAGCAGTCGCGGCATTTGCTGCCAGGGTTGATCGATTCGCCGCCGATCCTGTTAAGTACGACTCAGGTACTTTTATTAGGGCGACCAGGTTGCGTTTCTCGTTCGAAGCTTGATCGTTAATGTAACATACGACCGTCGTTAGTTCGTAGCGCCGTTTAATTCCTCCTTCAGTTTTTTCGTACTGACAACATATATACATATATATATATATATATATATATAGTTAATTGTGTAATTATTATATATTGTAACAGGTGGGCTGAAAAGTTCATAGACTGACACAAATGGCGCCACTAGTATTAAATCCTTTTGATTTTCAGTTAGCCCTAAACTTCAAAAGACACGTGCATAAATTTGACAGCTGTCGTACTATTAGTTTGTGAGTTATAGCATTTTGAGTTAAGCAACTTTTGTTAATTGAAAAAATGGATTAAAAAGAATTTCGTGTGTTAATAAAGCATTGCTTTTTGATGAAAAAATACTACTGAAGCCTTGGCTTGATAAACATTATTCGAACTTTAAACTATGCGAAAGCTCTGTTCAAAGTGGGTGCCGCGCGAGCTCACAATCGACGAAAAACAACAATGAATTGATGATTCTGAGCAGTGTTGTGGAACTGTTCAATCGTAATAGACCCGAATTTTTGCGTCGATATATGACGATGGATGAAACATGGCTCCATCATTTCACACCGAAGTCCAACCGACAGTCAGCCGAGTGGATTGAAGCCTATTTTGAGGTTAAAGACAAATCGTTCTATAAAAATGGTATCGAAATATTGTATGACAATAATATAAATATAAATCGTTGTATCGCCCTCGAAGGAAATATTATTATACTTGCTGTACTCGCGACTTCGTCCGATAGCGTGTTGAATTCGATCGTTTCCTAGACGGTGATCTCGAAATTCCAAAGATTCTTGAGCCCTTAACAATCAATGACGCGTTCTATCTAATTGTAATCGTTCATTCCTCTCAGAACTACTCTCATTCGACCTAGGCATGGACATCCGTAATCTACAATTTGTAAGACGACTTTCCCTATCTTGTTCAGATTTTGACCTTTCTCATGTTTTTAGAGAGATTTGACTTTCTTTTAGGCATAATTAAATATTAGAAAAAAAAAAACTATCTACGTTACTAACTAAATAAAATAACATATAAATAATTTATCAATTTCAATGTAAACCTGAATATTGAACGCAAATGTACTTAATTTATAATTATTTATAATTATTACTTAAAGGTAAAAAAGGAAAGTAGTAAAAATGTAACAAACTATTTTGAATTAAGATAAGATAAGAAGAACGGATCGGTGGAATTATAAAAGATACCTATCAATATAATCAAACTATCAATCAATCGTTGGTGGGAGAAGTGGTGGGAGGCGCCCGACGTGACGGCCCAGTGGTGGCATGCGCGTGAGCTGCGCGTGGTACTGGACAGTACTTGGACATTACTTTATTTTTCTAAAATAAAAGTAGCCTAAGTTACTCCTTATTACATCAGCTACCTGTCAATAAAAGTCCCGTCAAAAATCGGTCCAGCCATTTCAGAGATTAGTCGGAACAGACAGACAGAGAGACAAAAATTGTAAAAAATGTTATTTTGGTGTATGTACCGTATTTATATTCATATGCATGTAGTAAAAAATGGTTGTTTCAATATTATAAACAGACACTCCAATTTTATTTATATGTATAGATTGAATAATAAAATCAAATTCTATTAAAAAACAGATTTTTTCTATGCTAACCTACGAACTTTTCAACCCAACTGTTACATAAATGCAAGCGGCGACTTACGTTTTTTTCTTTGTTATCGCCCAGTTTCCTGACTTTAAGTTCATCGTTGCGCAGGGCCAACTCTATTGAATGCGGCAACCAGTTATTACTACAATAAGGATTGTTGAGGGGTGCGGATGGTGGCGCGTTGTCGAAACTGTGCCTGAATCGACAGCCCGGCCTCGTGCAGTTGTCTCCGTAACGACAGGGCTTGGACGATGTCGTGGGTGTCGGAACTGCTGGTTGCGGTGGCCCCGTAGGTGTTGCCGCCCGTATCGGCTCTAGTGTCGACATCTTTGCCACCACCTTATCCATTTGTGTTTGCCAGAATTGCTTGTGCTGTGGATTGTGCAACCCTGTATTGATTGCCAACAATTTGGGTAACGACTGGATGATCCTCGTTTGTAGAGTGGGTGCGAACTTAGAGCAGGTGTCGCACCACGCGGGTGTAGTTTGTTGGGGACACAAAGAACGAGCCAGAATGTCGCAGAAACTCCACTCTTCTCTATCAGGCTCGCTGGTTGGGTAGACCAAATTGCAGGCTAACAACACCGACTCCTTCCTCACCTAAAACCAACACGTCAGTTCGATCACTCGCAATCCATAGAGAAGAGGACAAAGGCGAGATAAAGTGTAAAGAGTTTAGCTTACCAATGACTCGAGTGCAAACGGCCATTTAAAGTTAAGTGTGAATTAGAAGGAGGATTGATTTCTACAATGATTACTTACCTCACAACCGCATTTAAGACAGGTGTTTTTTTGCAATTGTTTCGTGCCGAACAGTTGACTAATCTCGGACACTTCTTCTTGTTGTTCGTCCTCAATTACCTCACTGTTAGCTATAACACAACAAAAAAATACAGGCCCGACGACAGAGAGAAAAATACTTACATGATGTGCTAGTTTTCTTTCTATCATTGGAAATGCTGGGAAAATCTGTTTCCTTATACACAAACGTCTTTTTCGAGTTTTGCTTCTCCTCGTTCCTCTTCCTCGATTCGACCAACTCGACATGCATCTGGTGCAACATAAATCGATTCCAGCTCTGTATCAAAGCGCTCAGATCTGTTTTGACTTTAACTCCCGGATGCAGATCGCTTAGTATCAAACCGAGGGCCGACGCCTCAGGAACGGTCCTAAACGCTCGAAGGAAATTGCCAGGTTGACAAGGCTGATTTTGGCTGGCGGTTGACAGCATGTGGAACAGAAAACCCAACTCGCACGACAAACAAAACTCTTTATTGCACAGGTGTGATAGCAAAGCCGCCCGCAACGGCTCCGTATAGTACAAAACCTACAAATTATCATAAGAAAATGTATAATAAAAAAAAAACTAAAAATAAACGTGAATACGTGCCTGGATCATGGAGTTGCAGTAGGCGTTGGGCAGAGTGGCTTCGAGTCCGGTTAGGCCCGTTTTGTTGTAGAGATCAAATTGGAAATCATCGCTGCCGAGTTTGTTGTATTTAACGTCTACTTTCCGGTACCTCTTGGGTATGGCGATGAACGTGCCGTCGTCTTCGTGGTGTTTCGGGCTCTTGTTGATGTGCGTGTGGTTACTGTAGCCGTTCATCCCAAAATCGTACATCACCTGAAAATTATAAATATATGTATATATGTGTTAATGCTTTTGTATGCAAACTTTATGTTTAAATGAGTGAAACAAAATTAGTTGATTGATCACCACTGATTTATTGTTATTTCAGTTTTAATAAAACTTACCTTGGGTTATTTTAACATCATAATTACATGATGAAATCTTAAAATAAGATTTTAACAAGGAGTACTAATAATAATAATAAGTAATATTTTGTAGTAGTAGTAGTAGTAGTAGAGTAGTACAATTATACGACATTAATAACGAGCGTCTAAATCGGACAAAGGAAGACAAATTGGAAAATTAGTAGAATACTAACTCGAAAATAATGTTTATTCTAGATAATATCTTACATATCAATATCACAATATAAATTACGAGAAAATGTTACGTTCAAATAAATACTAATTTCTAAAATGTCGAATGTTCATAATGTTCATGTTCAATCATAAAACATATTGATTATTAAATCAATTAACACTATTTCAATTGAAATAAAGTAAGCGCAAGCAAACCAAAACCGCTTATAAACTAAGGCTTTGAAACCCATAAAACAAGGTAGAAAACTTGTGCATTCTCACTTGGTTTCTCCGTGATGTTTTCGGGTTAGGCGCGTAACCGATCGGCCCCTGCATCTTCATCGAGCGCACTATCTCCGCATCGATTCCTTGGGGCTTTCTGTGACAAAAATCAACATAAAAATGCATAAAATATACAAAAAGTATTCGTAGTAAGTAATGTCTATTAGGATAAATGACAATGTCATATGATCGGAACACAAAAATTAATCTCGTCATTAACTGTCAAAATGATTTATGTGAACAAAAAAACGTGCGAAACTTAACAATTTACCTGTAAGCATTCTGCATGAATTCAGGAGGCCAATCGCTGGCTAGGGGAATGTCAGGCACGATCGGCATCGGAATGACAGACAATGGGGTTGAATAATCGTCGATGGTGAAGCTGTGATACTGTTCAACTGGATCAGCGTGTTCGGTCAGTCGAGAGTAGGAGTTAAAGATCGGCTCTTCCGTCGTGCCGAACAAGTGAATGTGACCGGAATTATCGCCGAACGCGATCGCTTGACTAGTCGAGCTAATGTCGAAAGCTAGACACATTGCACCTACTCGAAAAACAATTACGACAGTTTAAGGTGCACGTTAACCGCATTAAATCGCATTACCTGGATTCTCCATTTGAAGTAGACACAGTTTCGGTTCGGCGAGCGCGATCGTGTCCAGCAGTTGGACCTGCCCAAGCGCCGAAACAACCGCCAGCCGAGACGAAATCGATGGTATGAATCTCAGGTACATTGGATCCAGAACGGTCTGCATGGGAGAAACGGCGCGTAACATACGCAGGTCGTACACCATCAGAAATCTGTCCACGGCCAAGTTTCCATGTCTGCAATTCGATAACGGTTCAGCGTTAATTGTGGCCGATGCAAACCTGATTTTAGGACCTGTTACTAAAGCCGCATGTGATCAGCAAATTGCCCTGGACGTCGAAGTCGCTCAGACTGCCACTGTGCGTTTCCAATGTGTGTTCCACTTTCAGATTGTTGGGATCGCGCAGATCAATCCGGCCCAGCGGATTGCCGGCGCACACGAACCTACTATGGGGCCTCAGCATCACGCAACCCGCATCTCCAACATCCACCTAACCAAACATAGCATATTGTACAAGTTATTTGCCCAAGAAAAGAAATTGTAATCACTCACCGACATGGTTTCCTTGCACAAATTAAGATTGAAATCGATGAGTTTATCCTGGTGTCCCCCCATTAAGAGCCTGGTTGGTGACATTTGTAACATGCACTGCATCTCTTGCATCTGAGTGGACCTAAACAACAATTGCACTTATTTGTTGTAATTTCAAAAAATAATTTCAATTTACAATATCAACATACATATGAGTGTACACCGGAATTCCTCTTCGTATTTGACATCTTAACGTACTTGCCGTTAGTGCAAGGATACCTTCATCAAAGGTCACAATTTGTCTAATCTCTTCAGTTGCATGCACCTGGAAGGATGTATACTTTTGCATGGCACCTGTGTAATACGAAGTAACATGACCCTGTAATAAAACAATATTGCATTAATTGTTTTTAATATGGTTGGGTTGTTACATAAGGACTTGCTAGTTACTGATAAGGAATTGTTATGCTCTACTAAGTTGTTTACAAACACAGTTACATAAACACTTAAAAAAATTCCTTTTTTCCACCTTTATAAACACCTTAGTTGGCAAATCCTTTTACATATTAAACAAAATTTATGGCACCATGCTTGAATTTAGAATAGAATTTCTTACGCCTTGATTGCCCATCCATAACAGTTCTTCATGTTTGTCAAAAGTAACAGAGGAGACCCCAAACCGGTCTCCACCATCAGCTAAGACACATTGAGTTTGGATATATTCAGATTCGAGTCCAACTAGTTGATTTTCGGGTTGGGCTACGACGGCCAGCTTAAAAATAATTCGTTTAAATAACGAGTATAGAGTTTATTGTGTATTAAACTTAACCTATAATTAAATTTTACTTACGCCGGATTGGTCGAAATACATGTTTTGTCAATAGAATACGGCTTATTTTAGCTCATGGAAAAATATGCATATTTGTTTGTGGCCTAACAGTAGTTTTGTACTTAATTAATGTTATCACATTTCAAACTTGGTTAGAGAGTGAATTTGACAGCTGTCAGCGTTATCGAAACTGAGGTAATGCCAACCCAAAGAACACCGAAATTTAAATTAGACATTTTTCAATAAACAACTATCAATATCATTATGTCACTTGTATTTTGTTTATTTATTTACAGTTTTTTAATTGTCATAATTTTAATGTAATGTGGGTTGCATATGGTAAAGGCACATTTTTAATGTCGTGTTTGTAAACAATAATTTAACCGCCAATACCAAATTACAATGTATCAATTTTAAAAATTTTAATTTATTTCCTTATATTTAATAATATAGTATTGAAAATTTTTGAATGATGATTGTATGTGTATACAGAAAGAAAATGTAGTTTATTATATAATAAAATACACATACAATTTCAAATAGTTTTAACAAATATAAAATAATGAAAAAATATCATCTTTGAAAACCACGGTGTAATTAACCATTATCTAAACTATATCATTGATTTCAGCATCTAATTATATCTATATATTATATATTAATTAAATTTATTAATTATTCACACAACAAACTCGTATTATCTTATCGCTTCTTCTCGTAGTAATTCCAATTCTGCGCATAACAATAAACCTATCCATATTTAACTATAACTGACAATATAGAAATTAAAATTACGAGCCAGATATCGGTGACAACAATGGAAGGGCGCCTGCCCGAAAAACCAGTCACCGAGTTCAATTCTCGCCCTGCAACTCCACCACTTCATCCCAAAACTTGTGTCAGGGCTCGCACGTAGCTATTGATTGCACCCGCCCATTTAATGCTCTGTTCGACATCATGCCGTCCGGACGGGAAAACGATGGGATTAATAATACAGGTAATTGATACAATGTAATTGGTAACTATTGAATCGTTATTTATTAGTTATTTGTGTTGTTTGTATGATTGAACGTTGAGCGAGAAACAACCAACTTTCACATGAGTATGAATATTTTTACAAATCGCTTATATAATTACCATATTTTGAAACATTATCGACGCAGTTGACGCAGCAAATCAGTTCAGCAATATGAAATACTTTCGGTTGTATTAACTTAAATGATAACAATAAACCATTGTTGCAGATCAGAATTCAAAGAATGAAGGACAATACGAGATACCAGAAGTATGCGATCTAATCCTGCGAATATGTTTTCACAAATCGTGCAGAGGTCTTCTCATTATGGGACTATTTTTTGGTGCACTCCAGTTCTATTTCAATACAGATTTTGAGGCACTGGAGGCAGCCACGGTGACCAAGTCCCAGTTGCCGCAAATTGAAAACGATACGTGGGATGAGACCAAACTTGAACCACCAAACCCAACAAAAAAAGTAATGCAACCTTCTTGTGCCCTCAATTCTTACGTTATAATGGTTATGCAGGATGCATCTAAGAATATTTATAATAAGAAATACACTTGCATGCCAGGCGACGACAAAACGGAAAAGATAAAAGAAGAAGTTGTAGAAGATGGTAAGTAAAATTTAGCACGTGTTCACGTTATTAAATTCTAAAAATACTTTTGTTAGAAAATACGTCACCATTGTACGTATTTGGAGCGTTCGTATTGGTAACGGTGTGCGTTATCTTGGACTTAGTGGAATATAAAGGAACTAACAAACAAACTAAAGCACCACTCAGTAGAAAATGCTCGTTGGCCGACCTGTCCGTATTGAAGCATCAGAGAAAAGAGCTTGTTAGAAGAGAGTCGATCTTGGAAAATCCAGAAGAGAGTTCCAATAAACAAATGGGTAGGATGGTGTCCAGGCCACCATTGCGTGTAGATTAAGGTAGCGCATTAGGTGGTGTATATGTTTCTTGTTTGTCCAAAATATAATTGATAAGTTGGGTTTCATGAAAGTTTAGGATGTTATCATTTGGACAATTAATAAAATAAAATGTTTCGATAAAAGACTCTTCTTACTGAACACTTCCACCACCATTGGTATATATTTCGTTGAAGTTACACTTTGATAATTGATTGATGTTTTAATGTCTTGTCCAGTAGCTTTTCGTGCTTTAGATGTTTGTTTTAATTGAGGGGTGGGTGTTATTATGGTTTTTTTGTAGGATTTCGACGTCCACCGCCGCTACATCGAAGATGTTCCTTTCCGGTGGGAAGCAACAGGCTTAATTACCAGTTTAACAGTATTGATGTACCATCACAATTAGAATCTAGAAGATTTTTGGGTAACAGTAGAAGATCTTCAATTATTCATGACAGTCAAGGAATAATGGACGGCAGAAGACAATCCACTGTTGATTCTAGGAGAGTTTCGATTGTTTCCGATTCTAGACGACTGTCTTTGTTACCACACGAGGTCGGATACAATTCCATGGATAATAGAAGGATCTCTATGGACGTAGACTCTTTGGATAGAAGGCACCATGTTAGATTTGTGCACAGGCACTAAATTATTTAAGATTGGTGTCTTACCGAGAGGAGTATTAAGCACTGTTTAATACCCAGGGGATCTGCTTTAAATCGTGTTTATCATGCGTTTCTGAGTGTTAGAGTAGTTTTGTGTACTCGAATACAACACTGTCCCCTTGTAATTTAAATTGTGATTATATTTTTTGTGATTTTGAGCTTTAACATTGTCCACATTTTTTGCAGATGATGAGTAGTTCGTTTAACAGTGCCAAACTACTTCCTATCTTTACATATCTATTTTTTTGTCATTACTGATTTATCAGACAATCTATTAAGAAATTAAACTAAATATTTTTCTATATACTTATGTACATTTTATTGGACTGTTTTAAGAACTGAACAAACTGTAACATTAAAAAGACTAGAAGACAATATCAAAACAATCTTGAGAATTAAGTGACTATGCACAAAATTGAACGTTATATTTATACATGTCATGTATTCTATCTTGATGTTGGTAATAAATGTTTTTTATTGAATAACCCTTTATTTCCCTAGATGATTTTTGGAACTTAATGAACAATTAAAATTAACGGCCGCAATTAATCACGGCGCAAATACGCCGTGAAAAGTAATATAGCAAACATAATTTTTGAATCACACACACGTACAGTGAAAGGTCACATTGCAGTAAATCATGTTTGAAAGGGACTGAAACGCGTTCTGTCGCCCGAGCCTCTAGTGGTACACTACACACACCTGTTTGCATTAATAATTGTTCAAATATTTGTTCGACGAAATACACACACACACACACACAGTCACAGAGTGTGACCTTTATGCTGGTGCCGTATCAACGAGCCGCGCTGATAAGCATGACCCCTTGATAACACCATATTAACCTTATTTCTTACCTGGTAATATGGCTCAGTTCGCGGCGATAAACGTGGCTTAACACCGTCGATGCATTTCGGGGAAATTTTATTTGTATTGTTCTTTGCTTTGTGTTTTTTTCGTTTTGGTTCCGTTGGTTCGTTAGTACGATTTAATTATCGATGCATGTGTGATTCGTGTGCGTTTTGTTGTCCGGGAATCTAATCTTTATAAAATAAACATTTAAACTTAAATAAATGTAGGTATGTTTATGTTTATAATGATTAAATGTTTCGTGTTTCGACAACAATTGGAGGAACTGAGGAAATAAAATAAAATTAAAAAAATCTCTTTATCATCTTTAAAATAATAGAGGAATATAATTTGTATTTCACTATTATTCGTTTCCAACATATATTTATTATTATTTAATTACACACCGTTTGATAACAAACAATACGAATTTAAATGTAATCTGGTTTTATAGAATGAATCAACTTTAAAATATCTTCTTTTATTCTTATATAAAATGTACACTTTATTGTTGCTTCGGAAACAATACAATCAACCTGATATAAACAAATTTAAATATTTTAGAATCACAAAAAAATGCGTGACAAATGTAATGACGTCAAACATATTTTAGTCTTATTAAGGCAATTTCCGTCGATGATAATCAGTAAAAACGAGTATAATTACCTAGAGATTACGACTAGTTTAGCGTCCAAACGCAGTATCTATTAATAAATAATACTCAACATAATTCGGTTCAAAGTTTAAATATCGTCTAGCACAGAAAAAAATTCAAGTCTAATATTTACTCAAATAAAACAATTTAGATAAAACTGATGAATGGCAGTGTATTTATCAATAGATAAAATTGGCCGGTAATTTACGTTGTACACGGAAGATTATTTTTAAAATCGATAATCATACACGCCAACATATTATACAAATAGTTGAAAAATTAATTCGCCATAGAAATAATTCGGATACGGCGCTGCTCCATTTTATTTACGCTAAAAGGTGTCAGCTATTTTCAACCGAAAACATTTTTAGATGCACGAGAGGTCGATTGGGGTCATAGTGTTAACTTTAACCTATGTACTCCCGCGGCAAATCTTTCAGCTGAAAACTTTTCACTTCAGTTTCGTGGCGCGTCGCCTGAAATCGACCCATGTGTCGCGGCGGCTGTCTATTTAAATCGTTCGCGACTCGCGAGTTCAGTATCACCGGCTTTTTTTATAAAAGGGCCGCGGGGCAACGTTGAAATTTTTGGAATTTCTACTTAATTTTTGGGGGCGGTTTGTCGACTGCAAAACGATTCAGGTAAGATTTTATAAGTTAGGTTCCCGGAAGACAATTTAATAATAGAACAGTGAGAGCAGTGCTTGTAAGATAAACATTCAACAAATTATTTTTATTCAATGGTAAACTACAGTCAATGATTCAACGGAAAAGGTTCTGAGAAGAACACAAATCTTATGTAAATAAATATAATACTTATAAAAGTTAATATAATCAGTATAATATGACATTATGAGTAACAACTATAAATACAAAGAAATTGATAAGATGACATAAATAAAAAATAATGGAATCATATTAATTATTATAAAAATGTACGAGATACATACAAAATTTTTAAGAAACAAAATTCAACTTGATTAAAATTCAATCAAACTTTTAGCTATAAATCTTAAGTAAATTGTGAAATGTATTTTAAATATTATAACATTTATAAGTCACTAACTAAAACTCAACATAACTTTTTAATAAAACGTGAAATGAAATATTATTAAAATCTAAAATAAAACATAATGAAGAAGTAAGTATTGGACATAAAAGAACATAAAATTAGTAATAAAGAATAATAGTTTTTTTTTTAAGTTTCTCGAATTATAATAAAAAAATACATTAAATTTTTACTCATTCTTAATCTGAACGAAAAAATAATAATAAAAATTTACATAAAAAAGTAAATATAAAAATTTAGTAGTTTATGGATGAGATTGAATTAAATTTAATAAAAATCAGTCAAAGCATCCTATTTAAATAAATAATATTCAACTCCTTATTGTAAGTTTAAAAATATAAAATACATTTGTTTAAGAAAAATGGATCGAAATGATGGTATAAAAACGGAAAGGGAGCAGTCGGAAGACTACGAAAGTGGTGCTTTTACAAAAGACAAAAACGTGAAAAGTGTGAGTGACAGTTACGAACCAAGAAAACGTGGATTAACATCAATCATCGAAAGCCTCAAAAAGCACCATCAACTGGGTAAGTTCTCAACGTGTTCCCCGTAACAATAACAAAGCCCCACATTAAATGCGTTCCATCTCAAAGAACCATCCGGTCAGTTCACACCACGAACCGGACACGAACCCGCGGTCAAACTCATACGCCACACATACATCCATATATGTGCGCACGAACCCGACCAGAGAACCGTGTCGGGCACGCGACCGCAGGAAGTTTCGGCCAAACAGCCTGCAACCGGAAACGGTACACGTGAACCGTGCCGCCACTTTTCGCCCCGACGAACTCTCCCTTTCGTCGTAGCGAACTTACGCGACTCCACAATACGTATATATGGTACCCTAAAAAAATGGGAGAGCGCATGCCGAAAAGTATTATTATACGGAGTTATTGTCGTGATAAACATCGGCACAAACAAACACGGTTTCAGCACTTGTTCTTTCCAAACAGGATGTTCCACCCATCGACCTGCGTCGCGAACGGGGTCAGGTGAGACGGTTCCGCCACGAGCCACAGGTTCATTTACAATTGAAATATAAAAATGCAATTATGGACCTTAATTGGTCCGGCACGCGTTCCCCATCTCGCTCTTATAATTAATTAAATCATTGCCGTCGCAAGACAATGAGTTTCCGTTTGTTGTTTAGATTATATCACGATGATTTTTACGCCTTTGCCAACACACAATTCCGAGCTTTCCTAATTGTGCAATCGACGAAGATTTGCAACCATTTTTAAGAATGTGTGAGTACCAGATAATGGTCGTTATTTTGATCTTGAACCGAAGAATGGAAATCTTTGGTGGATGGTATGAAAAATACAGGTAGTACCAGCTTTTGTGCTGCATTTGGGCTTTGTGCTGTCCGAATGCGGGTGCACAGAGCAGCGGCCGCCGTACTCTATGCTAATATGACAATTATTTTTTAGTTATGAAGTACCGGGAGCGTCCGGCACCGCCGCAGATAGCGGTCGTTTCGGTTTTGTATGGAAAATAAGCGGTGCGGCCGTCTTTTTTCTTACCGCAGGCTCTGTTCTATTTAATATTACAATAATGTAAAGTAGTACCTACCGAGTTTGCTTATCGAGGCGATTGTTGCGATTTTAACTGTAAAATCAATGAAATGATCCGGTTGTATCCGTTTTGTCGGTCCCTCACTTGACGATGAAAATCGTGGATGAGGAAAAAACTACCTGGCAAAGATTTATTAATGTTTGGTTCGTCTGTGGGAAGTGGACTCACCATGTCCGCGCTTGACAATCATGTTTATGACTTTTAGATATGTAACTTTTTAAGGCTAGATAATGGAGTTGAACAACTTAATTTCACTATTCCGTGATTTTATCTCGTCGAATTTTGGTACAATGACAGAGACAAGTTGGTACCGTTCAGGACCGTATTTAACAAAATAGACTATTTGGCCACTTTAAAATAACCGTCCCCTTCGTTCCTCCAAAAGAACTAATTTTTGCCATTTCCATGAAGGAACTGTCTTGGTTTCAGAAAAAAGTTCCGTTTTAGGTGTGACAATTTTAAGTAAAAAACCGACCCAGAAATTATAAAATTTACTTTAGACTGATATATTTTCTATCTATTCCACTAAAACCTAATAAACTTAGTGTTTTCAGTTAAACGCATGGTTTATTAGTTAATTGCATTAATTGAGATTAAAAATATCTTTTGAGGATTTTTTTTATAAATTAAAAACAATGCTGCTAGGTTGGATATGCTCCGGAACTGGGACAAAAGTGCACCTACCTGTTTAAACATTATTGAATCATATATCTTCATATTATGGGGTAAAAGCGGAATTACAAGTGCTACATAAATTATCATTTCTTTTCTTGACAATCCACATCCATATTGACAGTACACCGGTAAGACGTTTTTCATTTTCACTTGATAATATGGCGTTTTTTCCTCGGGATTCACTTTTTTGTCCACTTTTTCCTCGGATTGGATCACTAATTGTATTTTTGGGTATTTTATAGTGCTTACTAGCTCTAAAAACAGTCGAGCGGACAATGATTCAGCTAATATTTTCATTGTAAAGTGCGGTGTTGCTTTCTTTACATAATTTCGGACAATTCTGGGGTTGCAAAAGTATTATCAGTATAAAAAATTCAAAATTAAATGCCTATCAAGAAGGGCATTTAATAAAACAATTGAGAAAGTAAGAAATAAAAGGTAACATTAGGTCAATTCGTACTATAGTGCGGATGGATAGTCCGAATTTGCCCCTTGCTCAAATATTTCCTGAGTGAGGTTATACTACTATTTTAACAAAAAATATTTTATTACTATAGGAGGTAAGGAAACTTACCCACTTAACTTACTGTACGTTGTGTCTATCTAAGATAAACACACAGATTTATAAATTAATGCCTAAATTATCGTTTTATAATCTTAACTCAATCTTTGCTTTGCACTTGAAAACACCGAACGAGTTAAAGGGGGGAATCGCAGAATACATAACAGCCATCAATGCTGATCATTAAATACTAACGAAATGAAGATTTTTACCCTACAGTTGGTACAATGCAACGTATTTTCGAATAAATAAGGGCCTAGTTCGGATTTACCCCATGTACATATTTACCTTACTGTACCTTATGTTAAATTCAATTAATTTTCGTTAATCTTCAATGTGGAAATAATAAGCATAAATGCAATAAATTTAAAATATTCGTATTAATATAAACCTTACATAATGATGCGTCTAGCAGTGACGCAACTGAAAGAAGGAAATTTATTATGTTATGATAAAGATCAGATAAAACAAGAAGCATAACTTAAAAAGTCATTTTCTTGCCCGAAAATGGTTTAGTGTCTCAACCGGACAAGTTATGTGACAGTTTATAAAAACATAAAGACTTTATAATAAGTTCGAATAAACTACCCTGCCAGATTTAATCAGCGAAACAGTAAAATCTGGTTAATAGAGGGAATTTTAATTTATTATAAGAAATATTGAAAACATTCATGTGATGAAATAATACTGAACTGTTTAATTATGCTGAGAAATAAATTTTTTCTATCACCAAAGGGACTAGAAAAACACTATCTACTGGGTACTGGGCAAATTATGAGGCTGTTTATAGAAATATGAAGACTTCATAATAAGATGGAATAAATTACCCAATCAGATTTAATTGTCAACACTAGAAAACATCTCTGTCCACCACTTTAGGGACTAAAAAAGTCTAAAACAGTTTATAAAACATAAAGACGAATAAACTACCATGGTATGTTTAATCAATTACAAAATAAAACATATTAGACAAATATTTAAAACTTACATGTGATGAAATAGTACCGAACTGTTAAAAGACTATTAAATACCATTGTTTCTTATCAACATCGGTGCAAATTTGTTCAATTATAATGAGAAATAAATTCTTTCTATCACCAAAGGAACTAGAAAACCACTAATCCACTGAGTACCGGGCAAATTATGAGTTTGTTTATAGAAATATAAGGACATAATAAGATCGAATAAATTACTCCACTTTATGGACTAAAAAAGTCTGACTCGGTGTATAAAACATAAAGACCAATAAACTAAACCGTGATGTGTTTAACCAGCTACAAAATAAAACATATAAGACGGTTAAATGTTGTAACTGTTTCTCATAAACATCAGTCCACATTTTGTCAGTTATTTGAAGAAAAAATCTTCTTCCGCTCTTGTACTAGAAAAACAACTAAAGTTGTTCCAAGGGGAAAATAATGACCAACATATATATATATATATATATATATATATATATATATATATATATATATATATATATATATATATATATATATATATATATATATACCTATAGACTGCTTTCGTCGAACTTACAATTTAATAATGGGCCCCAGTCCGGAAGTTTTAAATCATTTTCCGGTGACCTGTCTCTTAATGGGTCACATGAAACGGTTCCGCCACGAGTCCGTAATTACGGTGTAAAAAATACAGTGAATATGATTGGTCAAGCTTGGGTAAAATGTTTAAAAGATAAAAAAATATGCTTGTCTGCTAGTTAAAAGAATAACACGTTACAACATCAACCACCATCGCCATAATAAAATGAAAAAAACGAAAAACAACGAAAAACACTCGTTGACACTGGTGGTACTGCTAATAGCATGCACCGTAAGGATTTTTCGTGTAGTTGCCTCTCACCGTTCATTGTGAGTCGTATCTTCGCAGACGGGAATCTTTATTGCCCAAAGAAGCAATCAATCACATCTCGGTGTCATTTTCCCTTTCGAACACATCTATGGCTTAACTGTATGGTCATTTTTTCGGACGCTTCCTAGCGACATAATGTGTATCTAATTACGCGTCATTAGTATTAAATTCAGCTTTGCGCGTTTTCTTCAGTAATTTATATTGTGAACATTAGCGGGCGCTTCTGACTCCGACTTCCACACAACAATCAATGAAATTAATTGTGTTGCCCGCGGCTACACGATGTCTGACTATTATTTTTTTTTTCTTGTTTGTGGCATTGGGTTGTTCTCCTGGGGCCAGGAAATATTACTTGGTGCTAATGTGCAATGAATCATTTGTAATTGTAACAAAGGATAGTTGCGAAATGCAGTACCATTGATATTACGTTGATAAAATTGTTAAATTTGATGGTTGTATTTGTAGAAATAACAGCTGGAGGTGGTCTTATGTTAGAGTTTTGGTTATTCCGTGTTTGATTTATCGTAAGGTCAGTAGGTAAGACCTTTCAAAGAAAGAGTCATTAACTGGGATTACACCAGACACACAGACACAGGCTCCTGTGGCAATACATTTTAGAAAGTATAATTTACAATGGAATTATCAAATGGTTCAGGTAAAACCGTTATGTGACAATCTCATGTTTGTTAATTTTCGTTGCTAAAATCGTAAAAGGTAATAAAAAATAGACACATAAAATGCTTATAGGTATGACAAAAGTACCTTTATGTTTTTCAAGAAGTACCCGTAGCTTATGACATAATTTCAGCACATATAAAGGTGGTGGTAACCCGTATCGTTTGTTGCGTTTTGAGGTCGACTTGTTTTATTTTATGCAGACATTTTAAAAAGTGCTCGGAGCGCACCTGCTCATTACTTACTTAAAACCCGTCATTTTCCAGCCTCTTCTTCTAAATAACTTTTGATTTATTCTTGCGTGCGATACATTCATTAAGCGGTCAATAATTATTTTCATTACACACACTCAACACTACCGGAAATATTAATAATTACGATGTTTAATTTATTTTGTTGCAATTAAAGTAAATTGACTTAATGTCTTCTCCAGTACCATACCGGTAATGAATATTCACCTTTGCGGTAACTATAAACCTGTTCACTATATTACGCGGGTTTTTCTATTTTGTATTAAACGCCCACTGACAGTTTTTCTTTAATTAATAGGTTGCAGTTACAGTATTAACAACCTACAACTGTTTCAGATTTTGAATAAGACTTAACTGTTTTGACATGGTTCTAATTTAATGGTTCAGTAATATCAGAAGATTTCAACACCGTTAATCCGATCATAAATGTCAAATATACCAGGTCAAATAATTCTGTTAGTTTTTCTCTTTTTCTCTTGTTTCAATTGTCTGTTCACATTGGAATTCCATTTATTTCTGTCCCTGTAATGGTAAAGTTTCTTTTATTAGTTACAGAATTAAAAGTATGGTTAAAAAACCATCCAGGATAAAATATCTCAAATATAATGAACCTCAACCATGACGATATTGAAATCAGAGTCATTGTTAACACAATGAAACACATCTCGTATGAATAAATTTATCGCCGGTGCCTTTAAGATTGCGAACTCTAGCTCTTTTGTTGGTATCTATGCCGACGGTCCATTGTGATGATGCCATGAAAAATGAACACATGTTGATATATTATATTATGTGCTGTAAACCAGTCTGCAGTTGGCTGCAATTTTTTTACACGGGTTAATTCCCCGGACGCTAATGCGAATGCAATGAATGGCTACCACAAGGCTGTATCAAATGTACGCGTTCACCTCTTTGGAACTCGAGAGAATTATGACACGCACGGCATATAGGAATTTGCTACATTTCGTTGAAAAATGATAATTTACTAACCTGTTTTAAGATTCTCCCGTATCAAAGAAACCTTGCGTCGTTTCTACGAGGATAATTGGAAGAACTGAAACAGTACTTGCTAGAATGGAAAACAAGGATTGGAGAGCCCAGAAAGAAAATCACTGACCTGTGCGCAAGAAATGACAAAAATCAACATTCTGCCGAGCTAAAATGGCTATACCAGTCGAATTTTTTAGATATTCCCATCTGCCAGTACACGTTGGACTCCACCCATGTCCCATTAAAAGAATACCGGCGTTATCGAATAATGGTAACATTTCTAGGCGAGATTTACGACGACGGTGTTTGTAAACGGAATTCCGGGCCAGATCGTTCAACCCAATCTGCGACAGACCAGGAAGGAAGGCGAATAATGTTTATGGAGCGGATTTGTCTGACTGCACTTTTTTTGCTCGCGAGTTGCGTTGGGCGAACGCATGGGCAAAGGCCACGATTGGAGTTGGCGGTCGCGAATCGCGATCAGAAAACGGGCAAATGGTAAACTTGTAGGCCGTAGCAAATTAATAACAGTGCACTAATCTTCATATACTTATTCTACTACATCATTCATCACAGGGACGGATTCGCGGAACGGAAGATTAATTTAATTTACAAATATATTTAGGAATGGAAGAAGATCTGAATGAATTACCTGTTGATGGCTGAAACCTGCAATATAAAAGAAACGTTGCATTTGATTGGATCTCAATTAACTCCAGTCAAGCCCTCCGTTCGATTTTAATTGCGATTTTATTAATGGTCCCTTCGTAAGTAATCAAATCGCTTATTATAATAGTGGTTGAACGCAAGCAGAAATTGCTTGCGACGTCGCATTAAAACGTAAAAAAATAAAGAAAAAATCAGCCCACTCCAGTGCTGCGTTCCTTAAAAAGAACGAAAACGAAAGAGCAACAATGCAAAGTAGCCCCGAGGACGCAGATGAAGGCAGTGCCGGCTAAGAAGCGCTCAACAAGAGTGGCCTACAACATAGATTGTAATAAGAACAAATATGAAGTGGACAGGCACGTATTCGATGAATTTACGCGCCTGGTTGTTAATGAAAATCATAAATAAGAATTAATCCTTGGTTTCTCGAGAGTAACATCGATATTTTTGTTCTGTTCAAAACGCATTCCATGTTTGATTTGTACCAACTTTTACTTGATTGTACCTTTGTATGGGACTAATTCCATATTTTACGAGCTAATTATCTATTCGTTTTTGCTTTTCTGAATATTATAACAATCAATAAGGATCTGTCAATATGATAAAACACTTCGAAAACTATTGATGGTTGCATAGAATATGGGAATTAGGATCAAACATATGTCAGTTGATTTATATGCAGTGGACTCTTGTTAATTCAAACCTTCGATAATTCGAACCACTCTATAATTCAAAGTTATCATAAGTTCGCCAGAAAATCGAACGAAAAAATCATTACTACGTAATAAAACGACGCGTTAATTAAAACTCATCGGCGTCAAACACTCGACAATTCAAAGTTGCAGAAAGAAAGAGAGAAGTTCAAACTTGTATCATCGCGCACGAGCCTTTGTTTTTATAATGATTAGTTTGACACACACTTCCTCACGAATTGGTTTGTTTAGTTAAGTTTCAGTTACTGTTACTCTTTCGTTGGTTGTACATAGATTAAATAAAAGTTTGTCTTAGTTATGAGTTTTAAAAAGTATAAATGCTTGACGATTGTTGAAAAGAAGAAGTTAATCGAAAAAGTAGGAGGTAATGAGAAAAGTGATGTTGCAAAAAATTTAAAATTCCTCTGAGTACTCTCTCAACCATAATAAAGCACAAGGAGAAAATTTATACTGTCTATTACCGGAAACTTGTTCGCGTCTACTCTAAGCACAAAAAACTTTGCGGCAAGTGAAGGGTGGCTTACAAATTTCAAAAAGAGAACTTCTGTCTTTCAGGCACTTTTTCTCTTAAATAAAGTTATTGAGCAGTAAAGTCTGAGCAGCAGCAATGTGCTTTGAAGCAGAGTTCTTTCGAAAGATTAATTAATTCACATTATGAATATGTACATATTATGTATGTATGTACATACATAGGGTAAGAGGTACCTCTTAACTTTTGTCATTCTTAAAGAATAGCAGTTAATAAATAATAATTGATTATCAACACTCAGTAATTCGAGGTTTTATATATTTTCTTTCAAAAATTTCGAACAATTTGTTATTTCAAACACTCGATAATTCGTAATATTTTAAGAGTTCCTCAAGTTTAGAATTAACAAAAGTCGACAGTATAGCTATTAATCAATTAAAATCAGTGCATATTGGAATTCGAATGCGTTCTGTTGGTCATTTTATAATATTTATTTATCTTTTAGTTATAAAATTTAGAAGTAAAAAGAAATTTTTGTTAAATTGTTCATATTTTGACTACCGATATCTTATAAATGGTATGAAATTGTTACGTTTAATTTTCTACAAAAAATGTTAATAGAAACTCTCTGCACGATCATATAATAGCGAGATATGGATGTTGCCATATGGGACTGAAAAAAAAAAATGGAGAACTGAGATGAGGAAGACCTTCCTATTAAAATTAGGTGATGATTTGTTCGATTAAAATGCGTTATTAGTGTAAGAAACTAAATTTCAATATTAAATTAAGATTGCAATTATTTTCAGAAATTGAAAGGCTTATGTGGAGTATTTTGCAGAGGTGCAATTATAAAATAAAAGGCAATGGATATTAATTGTACTGTGTACAAACAGTCGATGCAGCAAAGTACCAATTTCCGTTCGTTAAATCTGTTACTGATGAGACCCAATTTATGAAAACACAAAACATCACCTGTCTAAAAAAAATGGTCCACTGAGGTGTACTTTATACATGTTGCAATTTATCGCATCACCTGCCGGTAAATCACTATTATATGTTTAAGTGTAATTTTGCGGATTTTTCCTTCAGGTGCCAAAAGCATGATAATAATTTCAATCTTGCAAACTAAGTACCGGGAACTGTCAATAATCGACGTCCGAGATAAAGTAATTTATGCAAAATGGAGCAATTTTCTGGCGGATCACAATGTCCAAGGTAAGTTGCACTTACCTTACTTTTCGGTTCATTCATCTCCAGATCTTTGTATTATCAATTGTAACAATAGTAAAAAAATGTATAAGTAAGTAAGTATATTCAAACTGGGAAAAGTTGTTGGGTTAGAAGAATGATTGAGTATAATCAAACGTTCCATCAGTTGATTCCATAAAGACTGCCGTAATAGTAAAAGAAAAGACAATTTCGATAAAAACGCGCATCGCACTTGTCGTTAATAACATAATAACTTCCATTGCCATCACAATGGATCGAGATGCACAGCGCAGCATCCCAGTGGTGCGTGGAGAATTCCACGGTGTCACGAAAGAACTCATTACCAGAAATGAATCGGCAGAACGGACAACAAGTAGCGCCCGTCTTCGGCGTGACCTCTTCGCCGTTCCTCTCTCACTCCGATTCTCGGCACGTTACGTTTCTACCACGAGATGATTATGACGGTCGGACTGTTGTGATTGTCGGTCCGGCAATTTGAATAAGCCGCCGCCCTTTTTTCCTTTCGGTCTACTGGTCGGGTAGCGTTTGCGGTGACCAGCACATATTTGTTGTATGTAGACTACATACCGACCACTTCAGATAACGATCTTCATTTTATCGAATTACGCATGTGGATCAATGCGATCGGACCACTCGAACAGGATGCCATTGAAACGGTTTGAGATGTTAATGCAGTAGTTGTTCGTTCCGATGAGTTTTTTCTTAGTGAGAACATAAACTATTGACTATTGATGAGATAACGATACGAAGTATATTTTTTAATGCCTCACAAGCGTTGGAGTAACTGAATTCTCTGATGTAATTACGATATAAAATACATTTTCCTTACTTCAGTGCGAGTGTTTCTTTATTCTCTAATAACATTGTAATTGTTACTATCTTTTCTTTTACCTTCCCTTCCTTCTTCTTTACTTCCCACTTTTTCTCTTGGTCAGAAGACCATTAATGGATATTAATTATTTGTTTCACTTTTTTTACATTTACATTACAGTTCGATTATGCATCGGGCAACGACAATTATTCTTCGTTCGTCGTTTTCAAATAAACTGCAGGCAAAAAATAGGGTTATTTTGTCCTGGTTATTATGTTAAAAAAAATGTATATTGAAAATTAACTTTCCCTTATAAATTTAACGATTACATAGTCAAACAATAAAAAAAATAAAGTGTTTAATTTTACTTATGGTTATTTGTTTTACATAACATAAAATTACGGTGGATTTTGTAAAAGTTGATCTACTTTTTGCCAGTCGAATATTTAGCTTTTTAATTTGTAGCTAAAAGAATTATTTTTGATACATGAAATATTCTCCGATATGTTTGAATGAATACAGTGTGCCCTTAATTGGTATAAATATATAAGATTTGCATATACAGGGCGGTAGCAATTTAGTAAGCAAATTTAATTGCAAAATGAAAGATTTTGAACAAAATTTCCACATGTGTTCGATGGAATACAGGTCGGATGACATCGATGGCAAAAGAAGATGCATTCAAGTTCAAGTTTTCTCATCCAGCTAAGAACACTTCGTGTCCTATGAAGTCGTACGTTGTTGTGTAAAAACTGGAATTCCGTCTCTGGACAATGTTTGTGATGATGTCTCTTTTGTACATTTCATTTTTCATGTTGTCATCACAAATGGCGTGGCATCCGGCGACCTAGAGCGATGTCACACCAAACCATTATCGATGCCTTGGAAAATTTTTTGGCCTCCACCAACAGGCCGGTGGCTATCAGTGAGAGGTACTCTTCTTAGCGGTCTTCTAGACATTAAACCGACTTCGTGAAGTGGATTTCGAATGGTTCCAACAGATACTCTTCAACCAGTGGCGACGTGGAATCGGTGTATCAAAGTGGTCGATATTGTGATGTCCCTTCTTACATTTTGTGTGACATAATGGTCTTACCTGACGATCGTGCACATTGGTCTACCCTGTTCAGGTCTTCTACGTACACTTCGACTTTTCGACGTTTACCACCCTGAATCATACCAAGTGTCCTATTGATTTCAAGTTGACTTAAGTTATGTAAAAGCATAATTGTAAATTGGATAACTCAAGAAAATAAGAAAAACAACTAAAATGTATAAATCATTTACCAATAATAAAAAATGGTTTTGAATTTTTCTATTGTGTGGTAAATATACGGCATATATTTGAAAAAGTAATAGCCTTGAAACGCTCGCCATATAAATGTTTTATATTAAACAAGACAAATTTCAAAAGTATTCGATTAATTCGTGAAAATTCAATATCCCCTATTTTTGCCGACAGCTTAGGTGACAAGTGGTGGCGTAAAAGTATTCCAATGTAATTACGATTACATACTTCATACTTCAGTAATAACGTATTTTCGATAGTCGCAGCTTCATTGTTCTACACTCTTCACATTTTTTCCTTTTTCTATCAGTTTCTTCTTCCTGTTTTTTTACACAAAATATTAACTATCATTATAATCCTCCAACAACGAAAAGAATATTTTTAAATACTTAATTAGTGTTGGTATAAGAGAATTTTTGACTCTGGTCTTTTCCTTCTACTTCACTTTTCACTTTTTTCTATGTTCCTTTTTATAAATATTCATAACGCAACGATAGGAGGAACGTTGTCTTATTAGGTCCAACTTCCAGTTATTTTCCAGCTTCAATGGATGTATGGAGAATGAATGGATAATTTTGAACTCTTTTGCCTTCCTCCTCATCATCTACTCATTTATTCTGGTCTCTTTCAAAAGTAAACCAAGACAACTATTTAAAGGTAATTAGATACAGACTAGAAACTGAGTTTGTGTTGATGTAGGAATACACGGACAGTGTGAATAAAGTACATCGCAGCATAGAAGTAGAAATTGACCTGGCCGTTTGAAATAATCGTTTATTTATTAGGAAGGTACGTTTGGCCGCTGCCGCTTTATCAATGATTCAATCTGTCGGATTGTTTATATGCAAATGCATTGCCGGGTTGTTTTAGAAAATTGCATATCACTCCTAGCAATCATAACACTTAATGGGAGAATGTTTACACTGCCATTTTGCTCTGATAATCCATTGTGTTGAGCATGCTCCAGATTGAATTATGTTACCGTGTACCAGTGTAATTGTTTTACATGTAAATTACTGGGTAACCAATTTCAGTTGCTACATGGTTCGTTCAGGAAGTAGTCGGTACGAAAGTGAGGTTTATGGATTGGTTGGCGTGATTGAGGCAATTTCATGTTTCGTGGCTTATGTTCCCTAGATATTGAATTAGTCGAGTTAATTATTTGGATGTCTGGCAGTATTTCAGTGTCCCATGTCCGGCATATCCGGCTCTCTGAAGATTCTCACAACAATCGGATACGTGCATTTATTCGGATATCGCACAACGTAATGTACGGACATTTACGTGAAATTAACGTCGTAAATGCAAAACATGATTGACAAGTCGTTATCTATCAGATAAGGATGAGGGAAATGTGAACTTTGAAATTTTAAAGTGCCAACTATTACTACAGTATTACCGTTGAAAACGATTATTAATTGTTTCCTTGTTGTCGTCTGTTGTTTACAATTGTTCTCGTCAGTACAAAGATAATTTGAAACGAATCAAAACAAATTCACGTTAATAAAACAACCAACAACCAACAACCAACAACCAACAATATAAACTCAATTACTCAACTCAACATGTCAATAGAATTAACATCCTCATTATCGAAAGACAGACGACCGGTGAATCGAACAAGATGCTGTGCCTTACCGTCCAACGGGCATTGTGTCCGGTGCAACGAGCGAGAAGAGAGACATGTTTACAAGTACAACTCCTTCCGGTTCGGGATATTTATGCTAATGTATCTACGTGTTACCATAGTTTATGGTGGCATGTTCCAATGCTATCTTATTTGTACCACGCACCGTGTGCACCTCTGCTTTATGAACGTCGTTTCAGAACCAGTACCAATGCGAAAATTAACCAAATGCTAATTCCCCACCGGTGTGGGAATCGAACCTTAATTAAACTGGGAAGGAACGAATGCCGTGCCATTTTTCCATCATCGGTTTCACCTCGTGGGCCCAATGACGTGTTCGGTACGACCCCTGGCACCAGAAACGGAATCGCGGCGGCGCGAGGTCGCAGTTCAGATGCGTGGGCATTTCGAAAACACACGTAGGCGATTCCTGGCGGCGAAAGAGCCGATATTCAATTCAATTTATATATCGAAACGACGCCGATTCGTTACGAACGGAAAACGAATTGATTCAGCTACGGGCCTGATGTCCGATAAGCTGCACCGTTGGATTTTTTTTCGTGGATCTAGAACAAGTGTTCAAGTTCAAGTTTTTGGTGGGGTTCTAAATTGATGTTGGTTTATGTTAACAGATTTAGATTTATGATAAAAGGATATGAAAATGATGAAAAATTACTTGATAGATCAGAAGTTAAATTAATGAAAATGATTCACACAAAAATGTTAACAGATTTAAATTTATGATAAAAGGATATAAAAATGATAAAAAATTATTTGATAGACCAAAAGTTTGCTTTTGTTACCCATGAAAATGATTCATTCACACAGAATTAATAATTCAAAAATAATTTGCACTATAAGCAGGTATTAAAATTAATTTTCAACCACTAAAATTCAGTTTAAAAGAGGACATGAGAGTAAGAAAGCCCTAAACGGTTTTTGGATCGTTTTGATATTCCACATAATATACAGTATTGGCAGAAAGTAGAGCAACTTTTTTAAAATTTAAATAATTTTTGCCCTGGTTATTATTTTAAAAAATTAACTTCTCTTTATAAATTAAACAATAAAAAATTTAAACGTTTAATTTTATTGACGATTATTTGTTTTGGGCTGGCAAAAGTGGAGCTATTTGAAGTTTTATTACTACAAATAATTTGTAATTAGTATTTTGATTAATTCTATTTTGCACATTTTGCTAGGTCTTTTGCAGAACCGGGAATAAATATTGCTGATTACTATATTCTTTGTTTCTTATTTTGTTGTTCACTATCTCCCATAAGTTTTCGATGTAGTTTAGATCGGGAAATTGACATGGCCAGTTCATAACATTATTTTTTTCTCTTAAAAACCACTGCTTCAAATATTTTGAAGTGTGCTTCGGGTCATTATCTTGTTGAAAATAAAGTTTCAGTGGCATATTTTTATCTAAATACGGTACCATGTTATGTTGTTCCTCAATATTTCTTTATAAATAAAACGATCCTTGATACCCTCTATTCAAATGAGAGGACCCATTCTAAATCCCGAAAAGCAGCCCCATACCATTACCGACCTGTCGCCGTGTTTAACAGTGAATATAGAAAAACTTTCGGTTAAACTTTTCATGAATAGATCGCCTTAAATATAAAATTCCATCACTACTAACCAGATTAAACTTGACCTCATCACTTCAGATCGCTCGTTTCCAATCGTTTAAAGTCCAGTGTAAAAGGGTCCTGGTAAACTCAACTCTGGCTCGTTTGTTCTTCTGTGATAGTAGTGTCTCAAGTAGACATTTTATTTTTTTGGAACAGAGGAAAGGATCTTTTTTGGAGTAGAATCATTTATCTTGAAACCTATTGGGTTTTCTTGCTCGTCCAGTTTCATTTTTTCCTTTAACATTACCAAATCTTGAAAATTGTTAAACATGCGTTACAATCGAGCGATATTGATTTTTCTTTCGTCGGATTGAAACAACAATACAATCGATTATATTAACTTATTTTATTTTGATGTGTACTATGAAAGCAAAAATGAATGTGGATTTTGTAGAGATTAGTGACATTTAATAAAAAGTTGCTCAACTTTTGTAGCTAACAGAATTATTTTCAATGCAAGAAATATTCACCTATATGTTTGTACACAGTGCTCATAATTGGTATAAATTATATTAGATTTGCATATAGAGTTATCTATATATTTTTAAAGTTGTCCTACTTTCTGCCAAAACTGTATATAATCATTAGGTTTAAAAATATTCTATTAATATCCTTCACAAATTGAAAATAGAAATGCTCTTATTATCCAGGTTGCATTAACATTTAAAATTATAATTTATTATGTGCATTATTGGCCATTAAAACTACAAACAGTGTAAATAATGCACAAGTTGCATTCTAGAACAATTAACTTAAACAGTTCCAGGAATTGTAAATCCCAAATTTTATAGCATGCATAAAATGTAATTTTCGGTTGGCAAAGTTCAAATTTTAAAATTACAAAATCCAAATATTCATGACCTATTCTGGTGAATTTCTCATGTATATTCTATTTGGTGAATAAGAAGAATAAGAGTTATATAATCGATTTGACTTTTACAGTTCACAGGTAAAAGGTTAGCCGCTTGAAACCGAGCGGCAATTCGTCTTAAATATCAAAGTCGTGAACTCATCTTCACATAGCCTATTTTAAAACGTTTTGTAATCTGGTATTTTCCATTTTTTTCAGTATTTCAGTATTTCAATATTTCAGTATTTCACACATTTTATGAACAAATATAGTTAATTGTCAAGGACGAATCTTGAGATGCATTAGCATCACGCCCGTGTTAAAACTGGTTTGCTGATAAAGACTGATAGATAGAACAGTTGTTAATAAGTCGTATTATCAAGTATCAAGTTAATGACGCTCAGAAAATATTTTGATGGAAATGTGAAGTTGAGAATTAATTCCGGCTACCATTAACGACCGCTGGATGAAGAAATCGCGATACGAAGTAGCTCGCACGTCGGAAATATTTATCCTGTTATGTGGTTGAATTAGTTAGTTGCATCGCATCAATAAAGCGATCATTCATTAAAACATGGCCGATTACCACATTCGTTCCACCACAACATTTCATTGGTCCGTAAATCTAAAATGTTTCAATTCCAAATACCAACAAACGTGTTCGGTATTTGGAACTCACAGGGTTAATGAAAGCGGAGCAGGTTGCAAATGTGTAGTTGCCAGTCAATGTATTGTTCCGTGAACTGCACCTCTGGCCTATTTTGACCCCGCGACCACCAAGATCTCTGACTTATGGGTCGCGCCCCGTGGCCCATCTGCCCTTTCTGCGCACAAACGACGGTTCAACACACTGCCAACACACGAATTTACTCAACCAGTTTCAGATAACTCTGGCCAATTCGCGATAAACCCATCCGTGGGATCAAACTGATTTTTGTTCGTCTATTCCCCTTTCTTCGCTCTGCCACGAAACATATGGTCTTGTTTGTTTTTGTTTTATAACATAATGTTAGCTAATGTCCATTAGTTAATAATGTACACGTACACGAATAGAGTGTGCGCAAGTTGTAAATGGTCCAACTTGACCGGACAGTGATTGCGATTGATAAAATAGTTGCTAAACTTAAGGGCGTCTCGCATTGTTTTGTCTGATTGTTACTTGTAGTATGTGTAACTGTGTAACTGTGCGTAGGTGTGCAAACAAGTGAATATCTTTGGCGGGGATCTTTGCCACAATATGTATTCGTTTTCGTTCGCGCGACTCTCTGAACATATGTCGCCAACATTAAGAAATAAAATTTGAATAAATATCGAATAACCATTCATAAATTGGTTACATGACGTATCGGTCTGCATATCTTACACTATATAGCGATTTGAATAATTCCCATAACCAGGTTATTTATCGGCATATAAAATATTCATAAACGCAACGCCACAACAAGTCATCTTTCTCCTTTTTTTTATTCGCATAACGAAATTCCTATGAAATCAAATAAAAACTGCACTCCATATATACGAGTATGTATGTATGTCCATTTTACTTTTTTCTTTTTTTTTTTTTTTTGATATGTGTTCGATTAGTCATAAAGCTTAATGAGTTTGTAAAACCGTATAAAGCTACTTAATTGAAAAGATCATTACTGCATTATTTGCCATTACGGCACGGCCGTTTTTGCGACCGCCATTAATCCGGGTTAATTGTTTCCATCATTTTTATATTCCGTGTCGTAATCGCTTATTGAGGCTCTATAAATGAGATCTGGATGTACGTACGTACGTACAATTCAAACCATGTAACATTACATGTTACACAATCGTGTAAATTCCAGGTTATATATATTTTATTGATGCGAAGCGATTTGATGTTATTGTTTCGAGTTAATAATTATTTAATAAAACAGGATTTGCAGTTTGCAAATTAACAACGCGCCGATTACATTAGCCAATTGGAGGAGACCCATCTAAAGATAGATGCATCATCATCACCTTGATACGAGATGATTCAACGGCAATTAAGTTTCGCAAGTTGTACCTTTCGCCTCGGTGCGAGCGAAGAGAACCGTGGGCCCGTACTGTGTATACACAAGTAAGAGGAGGAAGGTCTAAGGTCCCGCATCGTCCATGACCCATGACCCACGTATGCCCGCTTTTGTGGCTCACAGTTACACACTCAGACGCTCGCTTGATGCTTTCGGCGACCCGCGTTCGATTGCGGTGCATGTGTTTTCGAAAGTGGTTCTTTTTGCGTGGCGCATTTTTTTTTTTTTTCTTTTTGATCCAAGTGAAGATGATCAAGACCGAGCTGGAGCCGGATTTGTTTGAGTTTGAATGTGAGTTTGAGTTGGCAGTACTGGGTTCGTTTGTTTGCCGGTTCTTTTTTTAGAACAACCTCATTTGCTTACCATATTTAATTTCATTTATTTCAATTTTCAATTTATTTATTTCATTCAATTTTAATTTAAACGAGAAAAATGTCATAAATTTAAACTAGGATAGGTTATTATATCTTAGGTTAGATTAGGCTGCGTCACGTTAGGTCAGTTTAGACTACACTGTTGTGCATTGTTATGTTAATTTACAGTGTGGCTCATTTGAGAGTGAACACCTCCATGGAATATGTTTTTTTTGTCTGATTTTGACACTCTTTTTTCCTTAATTGTAAAGTGTTAAAATATTATTATATATAAATAATAGAAAATAAAATTTGAAGTTTTTCGGCCCAATATTCATATTCATAATTATTAGTTTCTTTAGGTAGAAAAAATCAATTGGCGAATTTAAGTTACAAAAGTTCAAGAGTTTGCTTTGTCTCATGTTTTTATTTGAAAATATTTAAGAAAATGTTTTATTTTATATGTGATCATGAATTGAAACATTCTTTTTTTATTAATTAGTGAACGAACAAAACTTTAATAGTTTTGGTTTGTCCCTTTTTTAATTTGGAAATAGTATATGGTAAATGTTTCAATCTCATATGCATAAGTTTGTTATGGATAATAAAAGAAGCATAAACACGAATAAATTAATGAATAACATACAATAAAATGTTTAAAACACTGATGAATTAAACAGACAAGTTTAGTACAATTTTAGAAATCTACATATATGTCTAACAAAACTAACAAATTTATTATCTTTAACATTGGCTATGTGGTGATATTACTTAACATATTTAATTTTTGTATAATTTCTTTCATTTAGTTCAATAGTACTGTAATTTTTAAATTTAAACATGTAAAATGTCATAAATTACTGAAGAAAAGAACATTTAAACTAGTTAGGTTATGATATTTTAGGTAAATTAGGTTAGATTGGGCTGCCTCACGATAGGTTAGTTTAGACTACATTGTACATTGTTATATTAATATACTGTGTGGCTCATTTGTATTAAAGTATTAAAATATGATTATATATGAATTATAGAAATTATAAAATGTCACGTTTTTTTGATACAATATTCTTATTCATAATTATTAGTTACTTTTGGTAGAAAAAAAATCAATCGACAAATTTAAATTACAAAAGTTGAAGAGTTTGCTTTGTCTCATCTTTTTATTTGAAAATATTTAAGAAAATATTTTATTTCATAAGTGATCAAAAATTGGAACATTATTTTTTGTTAATTAGCGAACGAACAGAAGTTCAAGAGTTTGGTTTGTCTCTTTTTTAATTTGGAAATAGTATACGGTAAATGTTTCAATCTCATATGCATAAGTTTGTTATGGATGATAAAAGGAGCGTAAATATAATATAATAAATTCATAAATAACATACAATAAAATGTTTATAACTCTGATGAATTAAACAGACCAGTTTAGTACAATTTTAGAAATCCACATATATGTCTAACTAAATTATCAAATTTATTATCTTTAACATTCGCTATGTGGTTATTAGGAAAAAGAAAGTAAATTACCCGAATAAATATAAGTATTTTTTTAATAATCCAATAAAGAATAACAACAAAAAAGTTGAATTTTAGTACTTTATTATGCAATAAAAATAGAAAGTCCATCTAAATCGTATTTGCAATAAAAGTTAATCTAGTGATAAAAATTGAAGATTTAATTTTTACAATTCATTATGCAATGTGAAAATTTTGTAATAATGGTATTGTTGTTTATCGACAGACATAAAATAAGAATATTTTCTTTAACATTTTCAAATTTAACCAATGTTTACTTCAAACTTAACCTTAATTAATTATTAGTAATGAATAATAGTTTTTTTCTTTCCAGATAAAATTTTAAACGTGGATCCATCTGACATTTACAGTAAGTGAATAAGTTTGTCTGGTATCTCTAATTAATATTAACATAAAACAAATAATGTATTTAAAACGCTGACTCATTTCATCTTAAGTAATTTCCTTCTAACAGTGTAAACGTTAATTGAATCTTTTGTCTAGTAGCGAAAGCTAATTTGATTTTTTCCCCGCTTACAATAACGTACGTTATCTGATTACTGCTTACAGGCTGTTATCAAGCCAATTATCTACCGATTAACAAACCCATATGTACAAGCTCTTGTGCCTTTTGGTGCGCTCTTATCGTATCCGCCGAGGAAAATCGAACAACGTCTCGCAAAAATGAAAACAAACAAAACAGAGCGATTTTTAACGGTTCAGCGGAGCAATAGATAAGATAAACCTTGATTTACATCTGGTGATGTACTTGAAATGCGGCTACCGATCCCACATGGAGATTCTTCAATCTACATAAAACTTAAAAAGTAACTGAAGTAATTACGAAGCCTGTGCCATTCATTTCAATCGGCTAAAAGTCCATATAAATTATGGATTGCGACAGCCTATAAATCGAGCACACCAATAACTTCCGCCGGGCAGTCGCCAGCATCCTATGGACCTTTTCTGTTGCTCTTATTCATTTCCCACGAGAAATCGTTCATGTCGACTTACCATATGAATTTTTGCCTTTGTGTCCTTTATGGTAATTAAATCAAAATGCATGAGAATTATGGACGGCACATGTAAAGTATTGGACAATCTTGATGAGGCCGATTATTGATTCCCACAACTCCGGCTGATTTGTACTACCAAGCAGGTTCTATCAGGAAGTGTTACCTAGTTAAATGGAAATCAGTGGCCCTAAGATTATCAATATAAATTTACACTACGGCAACTAATTTCAATATTCACCGTATTGTAAATCTTCATCCGATAGATCTTTTAATATCTGTTCTAACCAGTTCAAAACATATGTACCTAATCATTGTCGACCTCACCTAACCTTGACCCATCTGCATATTTTCTTTAAACACCATAAACACCGGTCATAACGCATGGTGCTCTCGAGTACCAATTAACAATTACCACAGTTTTCACCCGGCCATCCGTTTTTTCCATATCGGCGTTAATCATTTAGGAAGCGCACACATGCAACGTGAAAGTTCGCAGTGCTAAACGGTCGCAGCACGTGGGGTTATTTAATTAGATCGGCCAGTGGTACTCACCGAGTTACATCGAGTGTTTTATTACAGTTTTCTCTATAATTGGAGAAAGGCGTTAATTATTCGCCGGAGCTAATTGTGGAACGTATAAACGGATTCGTTCATTGAATTTGAACGGGAAACGGTATTATTCGGGTAGTGCGGTACGACATTGTTGTAGTAAAATGTTGGATGATGGTGAAGTAACAGTACCGCAGTCATTTTTCTGCTCCTCGCTCCTAGAAATAACACAGTAGGTAATTCCTAATTAAAACAGCGAACCTGTGGGTATAATTTACGAAATTACACATCCCGACATCATCATAATCAGCCGGGCACATCCTGCCTTATAAGTCATAAAAGTGACCACTGTATTGGTAGCGGATAATTTGCAGCGGGACGGCACGACATTGTACCGCCACGCCGGAGCGCAGGAACAAGAAGTAAAATGGGATGTTTGAACTGGCCGACCTTATCGCTAATTGCGAGCGGCGGACAAAAATGCCGCTGCTGACTGGAGTTATGATGGCGTACCTCCGGTCACTTTTGCTGCCGTCCTCTCAAATCACTGTGTTTATGCGTTGAATAGTTGAATATAATGGGGGGCACTTGAGCATCTACTTGTGTTAGTTTGTGTCATATTCAGATACTCAGATATTCCGATTGCCATGGATGCGATGGAGATTTCTGTAACATTATCCTGGCAAAAATTCATAATTTCCATATTAGAATATTACCCAGTAAAAGCGTGGTTGTACCAGATTCAGTACCGCATTGAACAATGGGGCGTAACCCAATTATGATAACTGAATGCACGTGGATGATATATCAACTCGGCGTAGCGGTGAAACATTGTTCTCTTGATAGCCTAGTAAGTATACAAATGGTTTGAGAGACTATTAATAAAGAGCGGGAGAAGCAGTAAACGCGAACACGGTATCAAAACCATAAAGTGGCTTGGAGGAAAAACAAAACACCCACGTAAGCTGGGGAGAAGTAACCGTTAGCAATTGTATCTTTATTACTAATCTGTTCAATAATGTTAATTGAAAAGCGTTAATTCACAGAAGTACTCGAGTACCACCTCCATATTACTTACGCCCATTGTTCTTAATAACAGTCAGAGGAAGACGCACACATGCATACACCAGCGACCAGCCGAGCGGTTTGTATCCGGTCCTGTGAACTTATTTCGGTTCGATCGATGAGGTCGGTCCAGATCGTCGATAAAATAACAGGTTGGGCCGCCAATTAGGAGATGTCCCCGGGTCAGGGACTTCTCGACCGGCCCTTCTGCCACACACGCTACCCGACGTTGTCGGTCGCAAAACCCGTCGCTGCACACGATGAAAATTAACATCTCATAATGTTAATGGTGTATACTAAAGTAACGTACTTCATAAATTTATATACAACGTCCATTTTAGAACAGTAATTAATTGAAATGTTATAGTGGGCAAGGAGCATAAACCACGATCATTATTTTTAGCAGGCATGGTGGTATTATCACATGAGTAATACCTTTTTCTAATTCAGCAACAAGTACAGCACTGTTGTTGAATTGATTGCTCTTACTGTAGATTTTACAATATACAAGTATAAATAAAACAGGTCTGTGTGCGTTGAGACGCTGCGCTCTGCAGATGGTACCATTGAACCAGTATATGACGAACCCGTAACGAATTTATTATTCTATCATTGTTTTCAAAACGACAAAAATGCGACAATTCCGATACGTTCCTACGCCACGTAACTAATAAAAAATGTACCCAAGTGAATATTCAATAATTTGGGATGGGAAAACTAGATTCATCCACCTACGTAACTTTCAAACGCGACAACATTTCGTATTACTCGCATTTTACTCATGATATTAACATTAAGGTTGTGGCTTTTTGATATTTGGCGAATCACTTAAAAATTTCATGGCCCGTTCTAAAGGTCGACAGGTGTAACAGGTCACCTCATAATCGCACAGTAGGTCAGACTAATTAAAATTTCAATATATATTTTTTTGAATAGTTATTAGTGATATTGAAAGTTAATAAACGGTTTTGGTTTTTGTTTTTACGTGTGGCGTATCACAATTGGTAATTAAAAAACTGCGGAGTTGACGGCGAAGAATAATTGCCAGCAATAAAAAAGTAATTTTGTCTGGGTTCTACTGATGGTTTTCATGAAGAATTTTTCGTTTTATTTTTCATTAAAATTCTTTAATAAAAAATTCATATTTCTTGTCACATAGAACTAGCATTGTACAAAGGAAAGCTACAGTTGATGTCATATAATTTAAAATAAAATTATTTAACGATCAATAAAAACTGCGCAAATCTGAAAAAAAAAAAATAAATAAGAGAAATAAGACAAAAAATGGTTATTCCCAATGGTGCGACTGTGCGCTGATCTGGTTGGTTTGCACTTTCATTTCTCCTAAGAAAAGTGGAGCAGTACCAATTTATCAACAGCATGCCTATCGACACTAGAAACTACATATTATTTATTAACTTGTCATTAAATCAACTCGATTTGTCGCAGCAACGATCACCGTTACCTCAAATGTCCGGACAAAAGGTTACTGGTTCGATGGCAATGCAACATTGAAAAAGAATAATTCGAATTTTACTGTGGACACGGCCTTGGTTACACCTTTTGAAACACCCACTTAGCAAGTGTTATGTAAATAAATAATAAAGCATTTTGTCTTGGTTTTCTGTTGGAATGTCGCAGACTGTGGAGGGTCGGTAAACACCGGTACCACCTGCAGCCTTGACCTATCCGCAGGAAAATAGCACGGGAAAATGATTCATAGGCGACAAGTAATTTTTAAGCATTATTCTTCTATAATACTAAAGGGGATGGGACGATAGGAATACTGAATCTGTCCCAGAAAGATATCGGACTCATAATTTCAGGAAATATTGATACTCATAAGATACTTATGCAAGTTTCAGATATTTATCTGTTACCGTTTATGAATAAATCAAAAAATACTGAAAATCAGTAAATTGTTATTCTCAGCACTTTCTGAATCGATTGATCTAAATACCGGATATGTTTTGAGGCATGATGGTAGCTTATCTGTTCATAAGATCTTAAAAAAACGAGGTTATATTCTCAATTTTGATTTTTAATCATGTTACGATAACGATAAAAATATGAAACTATTTCTTTTGAATCCCTCCTTCAATTTTCGATGAAATTATGAGCTTCGGGAATTTTTTAAAACGGTACGTCACATTGAAAAAAATTAAAAAATCGATTTTTTGCTCAAAAATCGATTTTTTTTATGATTTAACTCTTGAAATGGAAAATACGGAACTTTTGCGATTGCTGTACTAGTAAAAACAACAGAATAAAATAGGAACACTCAGAAAAAAATAATTGTTTTTCATATAATGAACTCTAATCATTATTATAAACTTAATACACTAACTATAATGATTAAATCAGTATAAAATACTATTGTCTACATAATTCAACTACGTTTCAACTTTCCCTTAACTTTAAAGTTCTGTATTTTATTATTTCAAGAGTTAAATCATAAAAAGAAATCGATTTTAGAGCAAAAAATCGGTTTTTAATTTGTTTCATTTTGACGTACCGTTTTAAAAAATTCCCGAAGCTCATAATTTCATCGAAAATGGAATGAGGGATTCAAAAAAAAAAAAAATAGTTTCATATTTTTATCGTTATCGTGAGATTGTTAAAAATCAAAATTAAGAAAATAACCTCGTTTTTTTTAAAGGTTCTTATGAACAGATATAGGTCTTATTTTTTTTCTAGAAACTACCATCATGCACCAAAAGATATCCGATATTTAGATCAATCGATTCACAAAGTGTTGAGAATAACAATTTTGATGAGATTTGAAATTTGCAGCATCGAAGTATCTTATGAGTGTACCAACATTTCCTGAAATTATGAGCCCGAAACCTTTCTGGGGCCGATTCAGTATTCTTATCGTCCCATCCCCTTAATATGTAATTATTAAATTTTGCAGAAATCGTATACGTATCGCAGTGTTAATTGAATCAAGAGCGAAAGAAAGTTGTAACCGGTGGTTCTTGTCCAGGCGGGAGCACCTGAACGATCCTCGGGTGTGCATTTAACCGGAGGCCCGCCGTCGATCGCCAACGTCCCACCTCTTGCCGCGGACTCGGTGACCGCACCAGATAATGCCCTTCTTCCGGTGACCCGCGTAACCAACAGCCAGTTCTTCTCTGTTCTCCGGCTTCGGTGCGGTCAGCGCGTTGCCTCCGGCCAGGCCACGAGCGATAAAAGATAAGGCTCCACTGTTTCACATTAGATAGGAGGCAAATTAATAGGCACCGGCCGGATTTCATCTGCGCCGAGAGATTTACTGCCGACCTTCTGTTCTATCATTTCGTTTAATTGTGCCTGCATTGCGATGCTTTTAAAATTCTTCTTCAATGGCACTGCTATCCGTTCTGCCATTCTGCCGTTCTCGTTTTGCTTTCGGGCAGCCGCAATTGGACCAGATCTAGCGGTTCTATGGTGAAGAAGTCATTACGATAAAAAAGAAACGTGATCGTAGGCTTCGGCTTCTATTTGTTTCGAACAGTTCGAACTGTAACAGTAGTTAGGAATCTATCTATGCGGACTGGGAAATAATTCGGATCCGTCATAAAAGATAAACATGCGCCCATGAAAGGAGTAAGTTCGTTAAATGTAACCGTTTTAGGAATGCGCCTCGTTTCGAATTTAATAAACCGCACACGACACTAAATATTGCAGTTTATTGAACGAAAGTTGAGCTATCGACGTTCACTTTTATTGCGAATATTTCATAAATCGTGAAGAAGGCCGTCGTACATTCTAACTGAACTGAACCTTTGACACGTTCTCAACCATTTTTTATCACCGATCGAAACTGTTTTACATAAACTCGTAGTTAAACTGTCTAAAGACCAAATAATTACCGAAACGTTTTCCTTTCTATGCATACCACCTTGAAAACACACCGCAATAAATCCCATGAATGAGTTGTTATATAACTTGGATGTGACATCCTTTATTTACACTTTTCTTCTCTACGATTACCATTGGCTGGGTCTGTTCCCATGAGGAGCTAGGTGTAGGTCAGATTGATGATAGAGATCCAAAATATTTATTAATTGGAAATTTGTTTGGTGTGTTGAAAATTGAATTTATTACCGTGGTAATCAATATAAAAGATAATGCTCATTGCTATTCAGATAGATGCTGTTCAAGATGAATTCACCAATTCCAACGTAAATTTGTAAACCAAATTGAGATAGTAGATAACTAGATATTAGCATTTTAATGTCATTAAATACCTATTTATCGACTCTACACAAATAATATTTAACCAAACAAATTTTATTGAGAGAATAAATTTACAAAAACAAAAGTTTCAATGCATTCGAATCAATTAAAATAATTCGAATGAATATGAATTATGCATAACAGACAACAGATGCAATAAAAAATAGTAACATTAATCATTTTACGCTATTTTCATATCTATGAATATTTAAAGTGATATGACCCTAAGAACCTACTAACCAGTTTCTGTAAGTAAATAAATTAAAAAGTAATTCATTCATGTGAAATTACTGCTTTGATTACTTATCTGAATAGAAATATTGAATAGTTTTACAACACGGTTACTCAATCATTTCCAAATCAAGATTTTGATGTACAAAGTACTTTGCATTACTATACAAAATATTGGTATTTATACAATTTGTAAATTATCCTTAGGACTAGGGATAAATTAACACATGGGCTGAAAAATCCCAAGTTTAACAAAGAAAACACGTTTTTTTTTTTATTCAAAATTAGTTTTATTCATCAATGTAATCTCCATCAAGAACAATGCAATCATTCCAGCGCCGCTTTAACATTTCAATACCACTTTTGTAGAACGATTTATCTTTTGCCTCAAAAAGTTCTCAGTTTCATTCGTGCGAAATTTCTTACCAGCGAACATTTTTTTGAGGTCTGCGATCAGCAAGTAGTCGCTGGGAGTCAAAACTGGCGAAAATAGTGGATGTGGTAGCAATTCGAAGTTCAATTTATGTAGTTTCGACATTGTTTTGATTGACTTGTGACATGGTGCGTTGTCTTGATGAAACAAAATTTCTTTCTTTGCCAATATGCGGTCGTTTCTTTGCAATTTCGGCCTCCAAATGCTCCAATAAAGCTATATAATATTCATTGTTGATGGTATTTCCCTTCTCAAGGTAGCCGATGAATATTACACCACGCACATCCCAAAATACCGAGGCCATAACCTTTCCAGCCGATTGTTGTGCTTTCGGGCGCTTTGGACGAGGTTCATCAGTTGATAGTTTTGATTCCAGAGTGAAGGGATAGATCCATGTTTCATCCATTGACACATATCGACGCAAAAATTCTAGTTTGTTACGTTGAAACATGGCCAAACACTGCTGAGAATCATCAACACATTGTTTTGATCAACAGTAAGCAAACGCAGCATCCACTTTAAACAAAGCTTTCTCCTAGAAAAATGCTCATGTAATATAAAGCCAACACGTTCTTTTGATATTTTTACGATGTCAGCTAACTCACGCAAATTCATTTTTCGATCATTCACAAGGAATTTGTGGATTTTTGTTGATATTTTCTGGTGTTACTGCTTCATTTGGACGTTCACTGCGTTCTGCATCATCGGTGTCTCTACGACCACATTTGAAGTCAGCAAACCAACGTTTTATTGTTATTTCTGATGGAGCGGAGTCCTCATAACACTTTTCAAGCCATTGCTTCGCTTGAACGGTATTTTTTCCCATCAAGACGCAGTGTAAAATTAAAACACGAAATTGTTTTTGATCCATTGTTTTGGACAACAACAAAAGTAGCATCACTCTTAGCACAATAATTCACAAACTAATTAGTAGAATATCATGAAATTTTAACAGCTGTCTTTTGAAGGTTAGTGCTAACTGAAAAAGAGGTGAATGCAATAAAACTAGCACAATTTATGTGTTAGGGCCGGGACTTTACAGCCCATGTGTTATTAAAATTTGTATTTCAATAAATAAAATTTGTATATGTTTTTTAATAAATTTTTTAGTCGCATCCGAAGTCACCGTTTAATAAATAATTCATGGTCGTCATAAATCTCGTGAAGTGCCACAAACAGGAAACCGAAACGGATCAAAAATCAATATAAAAACACGACGAAAAATAAATTAAGCAATAACATATTTGAATTGGTCGGATAGTGTCGCAGGACAATGTCTCACACTTAATTTATTGTCACATAACATTACAGTTTCATTTCAATACACACTCTTGTCATATTAAATCCAATTTATCTCCGTTTAAGCAGGAGGTGGGCCCGATCTAACATTTTATGAGAATCGAATAAATAAATATTCATTCGAATTCTTGAGCCGGCGACCTTTGCCACGTAATCTGGAGAAACTTTACCGAGCTAATGTATTCAATCAATAGAATTCAGTAGCGTAAACAGAACACAATTGTTATCTGGAATGGCCGTTTCGGATATGTAAATTGTACCAATAATGGGAAAGATTGATAAAAGGTCGGATTCTTTACCAAGCTACCGATAATAATGTCATTTTAATGCGAGGAAGATCCTTCCACCGTTATTTCTTCATTCTTGATGGCTTACATTTTTAAATTGATATTTATATGATGTTATAATTAATTCTCTATGACACACTACAACGGATTCCTCAAAAAATACATACCTATAAATTCGTATTAACGTCATTCAGTACATGCACCTAACTAATTTCACGGTGATTTCATAAACAGAATCCCGACTGTTTTTTTATTTATTTCTATGTTTTAATTAATTTATGAAATAGTATTTCGTAGTTAATAACTTTGTCGCTGTATAAGGCTAAGTTATTAATTAAAATGCACGAAATACTTATTTGGATGTTAATTATTTTAGAGGGTGGTCCTCATTTGGTAATTAACTGTGTTATATTGAAGATGGCATGGAAAGGAAACTCGGGAAGCCCATTAAAATCAAACGACTTTCGTTTAATTAAATTGGATTATTAAACTTCATGAATCAATAAAACATTTCTGAAAATTTCGCCTAGACGTGCAAGCACAAATTTACGTAGAACTTGTGTCAACTAAAAATCATATTTCTCAAAATTTTAGTACTTGTGTTTGTATTTTTTATAATTGTTTAGAGAAAATAGACAAAAATTTTAAACTTGCTTACGTTAGGAGCCCATTCATTATTAAATTTAAAATAAAAATTGCTAAAATCTACGAGGAACATTATTATACTCTTTTTCGATTAAATGAATGAATGAATTTATGAATTGCCTGATATTAGATGCAGTATTGGCAGAAAGTAGAACAACTTTTTTAAAATTCAAATAATTTTTGACCTTTTATAAATTTAACAATTACATAGTTAAACAATAAAAAAATAAAGAGTGATGAGTGAAGATTATTTGTCTTGGACTGGTAAAAAGTAGAGCAACTTATGTTATTTAAAGTTTTATTACTACAAATAATTTGTAATTAGTATTTTAATTAATTCTACACTAATATATTGTAAAATTCCCATTATTATGAATAACTTCTAAACACCTTTTTTTCATGGAAAGCAACAGATGGTTAATAATATTAGGATCCATATTTTGCCAGGCCTCTTGCGGAACCGTGTATAAATCGTACTGATTACTATACTCTTTGAGTCTTATTTTGTTATTCACTGTCTCCCATAAGTTTTCAATGTAGTTTTGATCGGGAAATTGACATGGTCAATTCATAATATTAATTATTTCCCTGTATGATAATGTCCCGAAGCACATAGGGACATTATCTTGTTGAAAATAATGTTTTAGTGACATATTTTTATCTGGATATGGAATCATGTTGTTCCTCAATATTCCTTTACACATAAAACGATCCAAGATACCCTCTATTCAAAACAGAGGACCATTCCAAATCACAAAAAGCAGTCCTATACCATTACCGATTTGTCGCCCAGTTTAACAGTGAATATGGTAAACTTTGGGTTAAACTTTTTATGAATAGGTCACTTTATATATAAAATCCTGTCACTGCTAACCAGATTAAACTTGATTTCATCACACCAGATCGCTCGTTTCCAATCATTTAAAGTCCAGTGTAAAATGGATCTGGTAAACTCAACTCTGGCTCTTCTGTTCTCTGATAATAGTGGTTTTTTGGCTGGCCTTCTCCCATGAAGACTCCTCTTGTAGTAATCTATCTCTTACAGTTCTTGAAGAAACATTAATTCTAAGTTGTGTCTCAACTAACAGGCCAATTGAAAAGTCCCCGGTCTGACACACAGCTGGCGGTGCTAGTATTAAATCTATATGATTTTTAGTTAGTATCAACATTCAAACGATACGTGTCAAAATTTGACCACAGTCCCACCATTAGTTTGTGACATATTGCGTTGTGAATGTAGCTACTTTTGTTATTTGAAAAAAGATGGAAAAAAAAGAATTTCGTGTACTGATAAAATATTGCTTTTTGAAGGGAAAAAATACAGTTGAAGCAAAATCTTGGCTTGATGAAGAGTTTCCGGGGTCTGTACCAGGAAAATCAACCATCATTGATTGGTATGTTAAGTTTAAACGTGACATTGTGAAGATATCATCTGAGCGTGTACATCATATCATTCAAGAATATGGCAAAATGGGTGCCGCGCGAGCTCACAATCGATCAACAGCGTGTTAATGATTCTGAGCAGTGTTTGAAGCTGTTCAAGCGCAATAAACCTGCTCCATCATTTCACTCCGGAGTCCAATCGACAGTCAGCTGAGTGGACTGCACACGATGAACTGAATCCAAAGCGAGGAAAAACACAACAGTCAGCTGGCAAGGTTATGGCACCAGTATTCTGGGATGCGCAAGGTATAATATTCATTGATTACCTCCAAAAGGGCCAGACCATCAACAGCGATTTTTATATAGCGTTATTGGATCGTTTAAAGGATGAAATCATTAAAAAACGGTCTCATTTGAAGAAGAAAAAAGTGCTGTTTCATCAAGACAATGCACTGTGTCACAAATCAATGAAAACAATGGCAAAATTGCATGACTTGGGCTTCGAATTGCTTCCGCATCTACCGTATTCGCCAGATATGGCCCCCAGCGACTTTTTTCTGTTCTCAGACCTCAAAAGAATGCGCGCTGGAAACAAAATTTAGCGCCACTGAAGAAGTAATCGCCGAAACTGAGGCATATTTTGAAGCGAAAGACAAATCGTACTACAAAAATGGTATCGAAAAGTTGGAAGATCGCTATAATCGCTGTATCGCCCTCGAAGGCAACTATGTTGAATAATAAAATCGAATTTTTCCAAAAAAATGTGTTTTACTATGGTAGACCGGGGACTTTTCAATTGGCCTGTTAGACCTTTTATTTTGCTGGAACTTAGGAAAGAATCTTTTTTAGAGTGGGATAAAACTTATTTATCCTGAAACCTATTAGTTTTTCTTTGACATTCAGATTATATTTTCTTTACGCATTACCAAATCTTGAAAATTGTTGTAAAACACGAGTTTCAATCGATCTATATTGATTTTTCTCTCATCGGATTGAAAGAGCGATACAATCCGTGATTTTAATACGAAAAGTAATTTCTTTCTACGAGATACTATATTAACTCAGATTACTTTGATGTAACATATATTGTAAAACTAAAAATTATTGTGGATTTTGTAGAGATTAATGACATTTAGTAAAAAGTTGCTGTACTTTTTGACAGTCAAAGACTTAGTTTTTTGATTTGTAGCTAACAGAATTATTTTTAATACATGAAATATTCTCCGATATGTTTGTATACAATGTGTTCATAATTGGTATAAATTATATTAGATTTTCATAGAAAGGGCGGTAGCAATTTATATATTTTTAAAGTTGCCAATATTGTACATATGGTACTGGTCATTAATGAATATAAACTTAAATCGATCTTTAAAAATAAATTGTTGTTTAAAATTATTAAGTTAAAAAGGTTTTGCCAGGTTTGTGATGTTATAGCAAATAATTCATCTGTTTTTAAATTTTGCATCATTATTACGACTCACAGACTAAAATAATCATAATATAGAATATGTCTATTTTTCTTTGAGATGTGATGTTTCTTAGTTCTGAATACTCCCTACAAATTTCTTACTTGAATTTACTACTAAATAATTAAATTACAAACAACACTTAAAAACACTTACAAAAACAGAACCATTTTTTAATCCAATTTTTAAGATACTTATTTATGTTTTGCTTATACATAGTATTTTTAGAAGGAAATGCATCTATGGGTATAATCGATATGGTAAAAAATAATAATTGGGTTTATCCGTTACCTCATTGCAAAGCGAAACGGTTAACAACAATTCACTAAATTACAATAAAACAATTACACGATAGTGTATAATCTGGCACACGGCAGGTGGTTTATATTGTGAACAACCATAATAGTAATAATTGCGAGTGTAATTGCACTGTTTATACATAATATTACAGTAAGTTGCGCGCACGAGCTGCTACAACAACCATTTATGAAAATATTTTTCGTTTTGTAATTGTCAAATTCAATTTTTTTACTAATTTCAATTATGTCAAATATTCATCAATGTACAATCTCTTTTCATATTGTACATTTTAAATTCGTGAAACGTTTCGACAATACCAATTAATTATAATCATTGCTCAAATTAATACCGTTCACTTTAATGATACAATTTTGCCGGAATTAAAAAAAAAATTATCACGAAATTCTTACAATATAAAGCTCTTATCCTGTAATTATAGAAGAAAACATAATCAGATATTCCTATATTTCTATGGGTAGCTGATTGATAACTGGTGTTGAGTTAAAATATTTTTGAAACGGTTTAAAATTCAATAACTCAATCTTTCTATAATAAAATTGATAATCGTTTCATCGAAGTATCTTGAGAACCGAGAGCTAATTTAAATTTGTTTGCGTGTAAATAATTCAAATTAACAATATCGAATTTGGTGATGAATTTAAGTAGGTGTTAACAAAATTTTTTGAAATACTTTAAATTAGTTAACGAACGAAATAGTTAAACAGTGAGGTCGTAAAAAGTCTCCCTTGATAACTATTAGAAGCATAATCATAAATGCAGAATTAGACAAGTACCTATTTATTTGTAATAATATCGAATTTTTTATTGAATAATTATTTTTGGTAAATTAATCACATTAAAGGAATATAACCAGCAAAATAGCATAAAATAGAGAATAAAAACTTCTATGTAAAGGTAGTTTTCTAGTCCTAAATCAAAATCTTTTTGATCATTAAATATAATTCATTTTTCATTTAAATTTTGAGTAACTTTGTTTGTAAGCTCATTAAAATTATACGGTTAGCGGATATATTGAAACAGAGATATTTTTACGGTATAGGAATTTCAGACATCATTCCTGTACCGTCAATTGCGAAAGGAACTAAAAAAATATTCAAATAGTTTTTAACTTTAAATTTAATATTTCATTATATTCATATATTCATTTTTATTTGCTTATTATTATTATTTAAATTTAAAATATTAATAATAATTCATTAAACGTAATCTATGGAAACTGGATTATTGCTGTTATTGAATAACAATGATCAATAACTGTTCAATAGTGAGATTGTAACTTTAATCGCACAAAATATTTTTATAATCAATAAAGAATTGTTTCACATCTATTGGGCTAATTGAGCAATATTTCAGGGGGTATTTTAGAATTCATTATTTCTGGTAAGAATTTATCCGTTTCTTTCATAAAATTGGCAATTTAATATAAAAGTTGTTGTTCAAAATGTTTCCAAGGTAATAATTTGATTAATTAAATGATACTAAATTTATGCTTGAATCGATAATGCTCCTCGGATTGACAAATCGCCGTAGCTTCTACAGTTTCGAAGTAATTTATTACATATTTGTGTATCAAATTGTTTTTAGATATTTTGATTGACTGACATTATGAAATACTTTGATTTGGGATAAATAAAATATCTATATCAGTTACTATTATAGGCATCCCCAATTTTATTTTACAATTTTATTGCTTAATTACAGTATTGGTAGAAAGTAGAGCAACTTTCAAATAATTTTTGTCCTGGTTATTATGTTAAAAAAATGTATATTGAAAATTAACTTCCCTTTATAAATTTAACAATTACATAGTTAAACAAAATAAGGAGTTTAATTTTACTGATGATTATTTGTTTTGGGCTGGCAAAAAGTAGAATAATTTATGCTAATTAAAGTTTTATTACTACAAATAATTTGTAATTAGTATTTTAATTAATTCTACACTAATATATTATAAAATTCCCATTATTATGAATAACTTCCAAGCACAGTTTTTAAATGGAAAGCAACAGATGGTCAATAATATTTGGATCCATCTTTTGCCAGGACTCTTGCCGAACCGTGAATAAATCTTGCTGATTACTAAACTCTTTGTATCTTTTTCCTACAAGTTTTCAATGAAGTTTAGATGGGGAAACTGACATGGCCAGTTCATAACATTAATTTTTTCCCTTTGAAGTCGTTGCTTCAAAAATTTTGAAGTGTGCTTCGGGTCATTATCTTGTTGAAAATAAAGTTTTAGTGGCATATTTTTATCTGAATACGGTACCATATTGCTCCTGAATATTTCTTTATACATACGATCCATGATACCCCTCTATTCAAAAGAAAGGATCCACACCAAATCCCGAAAAGCAGCCCCAATCCATTACCGACCTGTCGCCGTGTTTAACCGTGAGTGTGGTATACTTTGGGTTAAACTTTTCATGAATAGGTCGCCTTACATATAAAATCCCATCATTACTAACTAGATTAAACTTGATTTCATCACTCCAAATCGTTCGTTTCCAGTCATTTAAAGTCCAGTGTAAAAGTGACCTGGTAAACTCAACTCTGGCTCGTCTGTTCTTCTCTGATAGTAGTGGTTTTTTAGACTGGCTTTCTCGCATGAAGACCCTCTTGTAGTAATCTATCTCTTACAGTTCTTGAAGAAACATTAATTCCAAGTTGCTAGAACTCAAGAAAGGATTGTTTTTTTGAGTAAGATTAGTTTATCCTGAAACCTACTGGTTTTTCTTGGTCGTCCAGTTTTATTTTTTCCTTCCACATCACCAAATTTTAAAAATTGTTGTAAAACACGCGATACAATTGAGCGATATTGATTTTTCTCTTATCAGATTATTTTATTTTGATGTATACTATGCAACTAAAAATTATTGTGGATTTTGTGGAGACAAGTGACATTTAGTAAAAAGTTGCTCTTCTTTTTGCCAGCCGAATATTTAGTTTATTGATTTATAGCTGACAGAATTGTTTCTAATACATGAAATATTAACCGATATGTTAGAATTCAGTGTGTTCATAATTGGTATAAATTATGTTAGATTTGCATACACAGGGCGGTAGCATTTGTATATTTTTAAAGTTGCTCTATTTTCTGCCAATACTGTATATAGTCAAGATGGTGGTGTGTGGATAGTGTTAAGATAACAAGTTAGAGCATTATTTATAATAATCCAAAAGAAAGAAAAGTACATTAAAAACTATTTTCGAACAATGAATTTTTTATTTTTTTTTTTATTTCGGAGTTACTTGAATATAACTGAAGATCTAATTATTCGATTTGGCCAAACAAGCATTTAAATTAAAAGTAAATGAATATTCTAAAACATCTATTTACATAGTTTTGAAATTAGTCCAGTAGTTCAGACAGCAGCGATTAACATGATGAAATCAGTTGAAAATTCACATATCGTGCCTACCTCTGGTTTTATATTATATTTATTTGTGAAAACGTTCCCCATGTTAGTAAATCATCAAGTTCGAGCTGATGGTTTCATTGTTGTAGTTGAATTTTGGTATGTTATAAAATTCATAACCGGCTGGCATTTGAACTACTGAACGAATCTTAAACTATATAAATAAAAGTTGTAGAATCTTTGTTCATTTATTTTTAATCTCGAGTTAAACTCAAAAATTCATTTTTCCATTTCAGTGAGTCAAAATGTATAGGAAGATCTTAGTGGGGTAAGCAAGGCGAAATAGCTGTAAACCAGTGTAACAGATACAAAAGTAATGAGAAAAAACTTAATTTTTATTAAACTATTTCATATTTTGGAATATGGAAATATTTATTACAAATAAATTGTACTAATAACTTAATTAATTTAACTTTAATTAATTTTCAATTTATGAACATTTTATTTCTAATTAATATTATAAAATCAAGAAATAATAATTCTTGTTGACATTTCGTATATTTTTAGTGAATAATACTGAACTTTTGGTTAATTAAATGGAAATTCCGCAAGATGAACTGTCAGTAACCTCGTTGTATTGACATAAACAATTAAACTATTACGCTGTTTACTTTGAAGGTGTTAAAATTTGGAATTTGCAAAGTCAAATCGCGAACTCACTATTATTTGATAAGCAATTAATTTAATATTGTCACATTCTGGAATTTGTTGCATTCTGACAAACCATTCATATGAAATAATTCATGCAACTTAACACGATTGAATATTTTAAAACTGTAAACACCATGAATGAATTCGAATAATTTATCCACTTTCTTGATTTATACACGTTGCATTATTACACGGATAGAGGATATCGCAATCAATTATACAAAAAGTGAACATTTAAATTTAAAAATAGTTGCACTAACGTTCTAATCAAGCCAGGATATGAAGTAATATATTCAGTGTATAATAACGTCTATTTGGTAATAAATAGTGTTAATATGTTTTATAGGCCCATGAATAATGGATTTTATGGCCGTAATTGATTACTGAACAGTTCCATGTGAACTTGCGCACGGATGGTTGGTTGAAAGGTTGAACCAAACTAAATCGTGGTACTGCTTCGGTTTCGATTTTTAGCATCAATGCGATAATTAGTACCGGTCCAGAAAATGTTGCCAGTTTCGTGTGGTTGTTTGATGTTTTTATTACTGAACTCACGACCATCACAACAGAACCCCCTCCCAGTTCGCTCGGGCTCATCAGTTTGCTAAATTAGATCCGTGCATAAAGCAAGCAGTACCATTTGATATGAAACGAACTAGCGGTATGCAGTCCGAGAGATCGTACCGAGACGGATGGAGAACAGGGTGGGGTGGAAAAAAAGTGGTAAGGCTGAATTAACAACAGTAGCTTATTGGTCAAAGTAAAACAGGTTCACTTGCTGCAGTACGAGCGTGGAGCGGTCGGGAGGTAAAAAAATAAAAATAAAAACGTCATCACATACCGGGCAGTTTAAGATAAAGTGAGTCGGACACGCAATGCTAATGCACACAGATAAATTCGTTAATGATTTTTTAGTATCCGCTTAATTGTTTATGGCGAAGTAATGGCCTGGCCGAGAACATATGGCTGACTTAACATTGATCATTTCGGTTCTTCTTGCAACAACATCAGCAACAACAATTTGTTGTGTGTGTTGTGTGAATTAAGTATTAATTCTTTATTAATTTTGCCGTTAGACACTTATGTATGACATTTGAATTGAGTCATTTTGTCCATCGTACTCCGCCTCCGACTAACTCTCCAATTAACTAATAAAATAACGTAATAAGTAAAGTGAAAATGAAAAATGCTGGAAGTCCGTCACTGTGTGGTGTGTGGTGGAAGAACCACCTCTATGCAGTGAGTGAACACAGGTAGGTTAAAATTATTGGCCGGTGAACAAATAAGGATAGTGCGGTTCGACCTTTATACACATCAACAAGGACGACGGCAGCGAAATCGGAATCGGTCGGAGCGAGACGGACGGATGGAATGACCTTACCTGACAAGAAAGAGACTGAACGCGGTGACCGGCCCTGCTGGACGAGAAGAAAAAAATTATACCCACACCACCGGTAAATTGATATAGATGGCAGGTGATGTTAATTAATTCGTTAGAGTCAATACATTGCAATCCCCCGATACTACATTTTGATTAACACATATTTTCAATTTCAATTAATTGCCATTAATTGGCACCGCTTCTAGTCCATTCTAGACAATTTAAACATTAATTCGAAATATTAAAATAGCACAACCAGATTTTAATTGTTTTTAAATAAGAAATCTAAATAAGAATTTATAACAATTTCATTGAAAAAAATTATTCTGTTATCAAATTTAAATAAATAGTTTTGTTTTTCATTACAACTTAATAAATTGTAAAATGGAAAATAAAGTTTAAATATACCAAAAGTAAAGAGTAAAATTTTACATTGATACTTATAGATAGATAATAGTTTTAAAACATTATTATAAAATATAAAAAATATAAAAACAAAATGAATAATACTAATTGAAATTAGAATTCTTTGTCAGTTAGTATTCAAACTCAAATTTTGTATATTATTGTTAATTTAACAACAGATTTGCATTTTTAAGAGAAGTAAATTTAATTCAAAATCAACATCTAGAATAAAATTATTATTAACAATTAAATTTATTTTAGTATCTTCATTAATTTTTTTAATAAAAAAGTTTTATAGAAACTATTTTTAACATATGTTAAGAACTTGGAAAGATTTTTTATAAAAATGTTTTTTTTTTTTAATTTTTCCTTTTAACCACATATTAATTTATCAAAAAATAATAATGATAATAATTTAAGAGGTAATTTTGAACATTGCTTTCGGGATACTACATTTTGATTAACACATATTTTCAATTTCAATTAATTGGCATCGCTTCTGGTCTGACAATTTCAAGATTAATTCGAAATATTAAAATAGCACAACCAGATTTTAATTGTTTTTAGATAAGAAATCCGTTAGAATTTATAATAATTTCATTGAAAAAAATCATTAATAACATTCATTTCATTACAACATATGCATGGTTAATATAAAAAAGTAACTTAACAGTTAGGAATTGGTTCAACTATTAAAGAGTAACGAAAATACATAAATTATTTGTGTTACCATAAAATTATATATCTGTTTAACTGTTTTTTCCACATAATCTGTTTTGTGATGTGTTATTTATTAAAAATGCGGCTATAATAAAAATTAGTGGTTTATTTTTATTATTGTACAACAAAAAACAGAACAAGAAAAATTTCATAACTATTTTTCGCAAATTTAATTATAGAGGAAGTTGTTAAATGCACTTACATACATAGTTTTTTTTATTGTTTTAGTGTAGTAAAACAGTAAAAATGTACAAATTGAAATTTCATAGTTATTTTCTGCAAATTCCATTAACATTAAGAGAAAATTGTGGAATAGGAATAGTTAAAAACCACACCTACACAATTTGAAAATTTTTAATTAATTCAACGATTAGATTCACCTCATAAATAAATGGTTGCTATTTCATCAAACCGTTTCCAAAAAGGTCAATCAAAATCAAGTGTCGGTCTAAATTATATTGGAACGCGAGAGAAAGTTAAAATTGGCTCATCAAATTTGCAAATCTCAACTTATTGTTACATTTTAATTTCAATACGTATAAAATAATTTAAGTGATGGTTTTTAAATGTTTCATTTAAAAAGTAATCTTTTTAAGTTGTTTATGAAAATTTGTTGATGACGATAAGTCCGATAACGAAATCAGAGACACCAAAACCACCACGACCAAAACCACCACCACCACCACCACCACCACCACCACAAAACCACCAACCCAACACAACATCCTCGAACCACCGGAATGAATGACAGGGGGTCAGCCGAAGAGCGCGGCCAGTCGGCCGGCCACAGCGGCACCACCAGGAGCCCCTGAGTCCTCGTCGACGCCGTCGCTGCACCTGTCGCCCCATCCGCTCCGGTCGTCCCGTTGGCCGGGCAGTCTGCGACAAACGCCACGGCGCGAGAATCGCGGTAGCCGCGGAACCGCGTGCACTTGTTACTCTGCTCCCCTACGCTCCACACTCTCTATACTCTGTGGAAGTGTTGCGCGAGTGCGTCGAGTGTTGACGCCAATTTTGATTTTGTTTTTGACGCGCGCCGATTTCGGACTTTTCATATTAACGAACATTTGGACTTTTTTTTTTGTTTTCTTGTGCTGTGTAGGTGTTGTTTTATTTGTATTTTTATGGTGTTGGTGGTGGTGATTTGTTTGATTGGTACGATAAGTGGATGGCAATATTTTTTTATTTAACTACATGATAAAATTTCAAAATTAATCAATAATCGTAAGTAGATTCAAAACTTACGTCTACATTACACTAACTAAAATTTATTTCTGTTATCAAATTTAAACAAATAATTTTTCATTACAACTTAATAAAGTTTAAATATTGCAAAAGTGAAGAGTTTGAAAAATTTTCCATTGATACTTCTAGATAGATAATAGTTTTAAAACTTTTTGTTATAGTACTTGATTATTGATTGAATTTATTTGAAATAAAACATATAAATATAAAAAATATAAAAACAAAATGGTTAATACTAATTGAAATTATAATTCTTTGTCAATTAGTGTTAATACTCAAAATTTGTGTATTAGTGATAATTTAACAATAAATTTGCATTTTTAAGAGAAGCAAATTTAATTCAAAATCAGCAACTTAAAAAATACATTTTTTGTATGAATTTTTATTATTTTTCTCAGTAGAATAAAATATTATTAACATTTAAATTTATTTTAGTATCTTCATTATTATTTTCTTTAATAAAAAGTTTTTTATAAACTTAACATATACTAAAAACTTCGAATACTTTTTAAAGAAATATTTATTTTTTCAATTTTTCCTTTTAATTACATATTAATTTATCAAAAATAATAATGATAATAATAATTTGTTATAATTTATTTATTACCAGAAATAAAATTTAGAAAATGTTCTCTGCAATTAAACATTAAAATTTAAGAGGTAATTTTGAAAAATATCAAAATATTCAAAAAAATTAAATTCACCATCAGTATATACTATTATACAATTATATTATATAATGTTTTGTTTTTATCATCAAAAGTTAGAAAATGTTCTCTCTAATTAAACAAATCCAAAATTTAAGAGATAATTTTGAAATATATCAAAATATTAAAAAAAAATTAAATTCACCATCAATATATACTATATACTATATTATATTCTATATTTTTTTTTATCATCAAAATTTAGAAAATATTCTCTGTAATTAAACATTAAAATTTAAGAGGTAATTTTAAAGAATAAAATATCCAAAAAAAATTAAATTCACCATCAATATATAATATATAATATATATATAATTATATTCTATAATTTTTTGTTTTTATCACAAAATTTAGAAAATATTCTCTGTAATTAAACATTAAAATTTAAGAGGTAATTTTGAAAAATATCAAAATACTCAAAAAAATTAAATTCACCATCAATATATACTACATACAATTATATTCTATAATTTTTTATTTTTATCATCAAAATTTAGAAAATGTTCTCTGTAATTGAACATTAAAATTTAAGAGGTAATTTTGAAAAATGTCAAAATATTCAAAAAAATTAAAATTCACCATCAATATGTACTATATACAATTATATTCTATAATTGAAAGTACATATTTTAACTGATTCTATTGACAAATTGTAATTGTAATTTACTGCTCGATATTTGATTGCTCTGCAATTTTTATTAATATAAAATTAAATTAAGTAATAATATTACATAAAGTAATTTTATTTGCATATGCAAAATCTAATTTATGGATAAGATTATTTAGATTGATAACATTATTTAAATATATTCACACACCGTACTGCATATTTTTAACATTCATACAAATCTGTATCCATCATGTCATAAAGAATATTTTAAAACATGAATAAGTATGTTAAATGAAATCTTGCCGCCAGTTGAATTTATTTTACAAAAAACCTAACGAAACATGGAAGTAAATACGATTTCACGTGAAACATGTTTAATCGACGTTAAAGTCAATATCAATATTTATATTAAACAAAATTCGATTATTTTACAGTTTCGTGAGAAACCAGCGATGAGATAAAAACATGAAACATTTACATCTGATAATTGTGCGATATAGTATATATTTGAAGAATCAACTAAAATACAACAATCCACATTCAATTTATTTATAAATTTTCTTTGATAATCCACAACCGCAAAATCCTGCGATAAGCTTATCGCACCGCTTTTTCCCACAAACAGAATATTGAATTACAAATTTTAACGCACAACCAACACTAAAACATAATTAGAAACCACCACCATCAACATCAACCTCCCTGTAAACGAGTAACACAAATTCATTCCGTTTCAGCCTTCATCCCGGTTAACAAGTGTTTTCGCCGAAAGCTCAGTGCAGTGCTCAATAAACAGACCTCCGGACCTACCTTCAGTTGTAACAGTTAAAAGTGGTGAATTGTTAAATAAACTATGCGAAGGGATAAACAGCGTTGATAGAGGAGCTTCCCAGAATCATGGACACTGAAAGTCCCGTGGTCTGGCCGGCTTGGTGCTATTCAGGTTCGTCATTTTTTGGTTCGTTTCGCCGTGCTAAAGGTCACACACCGTTCGCTAATGAGATTTTAATGAAAAAAATTACGTAACGCGACATTATCGTAGGTAATTGTCCGGTTTTTTTTTTCGACAACAATCACCGTCGAATTATTGTCAATTAACGTTTTTCGGCTCTAGATACAGGGATGGTCTCTAATGGATCGATACGAGAAATGTCGTCTGGTGATTTGGTTCTTGGAACCGAACAGGTACAAAATGAAGTTCGGATACCTTTGACCAAAAAAAAAAAAAATAAATAAATAAATAAAAGATTTTAAATTCCGGGCCTTTGGCTAAAAGCCCGGTTGACCTGACCCCAAGGATGACTTGTCAAAAAATCGTAAAAACCAATACGAGTATCCCTTGGTTGGGATTAATATTGCTGCCAGGTAATAAAACTACTAATTAACGAGAGGGTCCCATCTTGGAATCTGATTTTGAATCGCTTTATTTTGACACATTTGGAAAATATGTATTAAATTAGTTTATTGTAAATAGGTTATTATTATTCAGTAAATGCTAGTTGCTTATACTAAAATTTTTAAATACTCATAAATAATATATATAATCAACAATTTTAAATTATTTATGAATTTCTTTTGGTGAAACGCAAGGTTCCATCGGTGGTCCAAAAATTCCACCATCGGCGTTGCCATCCGCCATCGGCAAAATTTACGGCGATATATTACTATTATTATTTTTTAAAGTTTCTTTTTCTCTGAAGTCATCTATGCTTCAGGTATCTGTGTGCAATGTGTATTTCCTTTTCTATTAAATATTCTGTATTCGGTTAAATATTCTACATTCTTATTAATTTAATAAAGTTTTAAATGATGTTTTGTGAAACTTACATATGTGATACGATTTTTTACAAAAACTGTTTTATGCTCGTATCGGCATCAGCATCGATCGATAAGGGTCTTTTTCTTTGAAGAAAATAATGAAAATAAACTATATGTAAATTATTGTAAAATGATTTTAGAAAACGTTCAAAGTAATTAATAAAATTTGTCTAGTTTGTCTAATTTGTCTAATTTGTCAAATCTAAATTTGTGGAGGATATCAGTAAAGGGTGAAGGGGAAATAAACGATCATTTTCAGATGCTTGAGAAATAATAATTTAGAAATAATGTTTTCAATGTCATATTTGATTGTGTTGTCTGGATAAATTTTCGATATTTGTTCAATATACACGGTGAGAGCCTTTGTCTGGCTAACGTTTGGAACAAAAGGTTAATGTCAGGCAGTTGGTATGACAAACGCGTTTCACATCTTTAACTAGTAATCACTGTTAAATATTCTGAAGAAGTACGGAACGCTTACAGGAATTCCTAACCAGATGGTAATTCTTCATTTCATCGCCGCTGTTGTTATTTTTCGAGGGGAGACGTACAAATTGCAAATAGAAACATGAACATAAAAATTTAATTGTCAGGATCGCGGGCCGTAAATGTAGTGAGCATTTACATATCGACCAGGTAGGAGAATTAAGATAAAAACTCATAAAGGATATCCTGTTATGACCGTGAAGTCAGTTTTACTAGTTACAAATTCTTTAATGAACCGCATAAATGTCACGGTAGACCTTTCGAAGAGAAAACGATATATTTATTAAATATGTTGGTAACTACCATAATACTGGTCGAGGAAAAATCGATTGAAGTGACATTCCAGTGAGTTCCGTCAACCGTCAGCCCGCTCAACCGTCAATACAGATTCCGAATGGAAGTAAGAACAAATATTTGTCTAACAGATGGACAGTGCAAAGACCTCTCTCTACCCCTAAACAGGTAACAGGTTGTTCGATTCTTCAGAAACGGCACAAAAAGACCAGTCGACAGCATTCGGTTACAGTACATTACGTTCGGTGGTTTCGTCCAGACAATTGGAAGATCACCTGTAAAGTAGCCGAAGAACAGTGTTGTATAAATATATAATAAATCGAGCGATTCGGCCGAAAAGGTGTGGGAAAGTTATTAACATCTTCTGTGAGGTGTTTATAGATTGTGTTAATTAAAATTTACTAACTGCGGAGTGGCTCTTAAGTTCAGTATTCAAGGAAATGCGTCAGATAGGCTACTGTCTGACGGTCAAAATATATTGTCTGGCTTTTCAACTTACCATCGTGTATGCAGGAAAGCACTCACTGGAATATTAATTTTTCCATTGTATTTTAACAAACCTTATAACCATACAACCAACATTAGAAAATACTGAACCGAATGCCGTTTCCATTGAATAAGAAGGAAAGGACGAAAAGATTTTACATTAATTAACCATTCCAGAATCGAAAATCACTTCACAAATCTAACAATTACCAATGAAGAATTCAACAGACAAGCTTAGTTGTACTTAGTTCGGTTGAAAAATAAAAACACAACAGAAATGATTACGCAGCAAAGCCATTAAGACCGTCCGGGCATTATGTTGCGTCGCTGTGGAAGCACATGTTGCTCCCGGATTGTTGTCCGGATTCGTCGAGTCATCCACCAATAATATTACAATAATAAAAGTGTTTGATTGGACCGATGACGTGTTGATTATCGTCGGTCGATGTGACCCGACGTTTTGTCCGGCTCTGACCCCCGTGAGATGCGAGAAATGCGACTAACGAAGTGAAATATTGTTGTTACATAATGAGATTTCATCCTGGACGGTCGGGAAACAGTTGTTGCCGACAGATGTGCTTTAATGTTCGTGCCGTCAAATTACTATACACTTCTGAGGATTATTCGAAATTGGAGACAACCATTCGAATTGTTGAAGAGTTACTCTGGCTCGATTTCAATTTTATTGGTCGATAATAAACGTGATTAACGCACCGTATAAATAATATACCCAAACGGAGAAATCCAATTATAATTTTCACAAACGTGTTGGTATCACACGGGGCGATGAAATAGATCGAACATTAATAATATTTATGGCTACTGATTTATCTTTTTTCATCACGTCATCACTGTTTAGTGGATATATGGCAGTACCCTATGATCACGTTTCATATGGAGACTCGTACTATATTCAATAGGTCCAATGTGGCTAATATTTATTATGGGCAACGTTTTCCAAATACGTCAATGTTTCTTAGATCACCTTGAGAAGTCCATGAATGAAATCGTGTCACTTCCTTTGGAATTACATGTGTTTGGTTCTTGACGACTATATGCTTTTAAGATAAAAGATTATTGGAAATTTATACTATACCAACAATCTCCGCATTGCTCTCCTAAATCAAGAGGTATGATTACGAGGAGTCCAATTTATGGTGGTGTACGTGTATATGATTATCGTTATGTAATTATCTATGTGCCATATCGGCTTGCGTCATTTTCTTCGAGGTAATTATTCATATCCTGCCGTGGCGAATGGTATCTGACCACGGGCTGACCCCAGTGTTGTTGTTCTTTGCTGATAGTGAACTAAAGTATTTAGTTTTTGGTGCCTGTAACCTGTTTCAACGGTGATTGTGATTGCTTGCAACAAAGGAGAACATTTCAATGCCAAATTTGCTGAATTTACTTAAGAAATTAACAGCTCAAACAATAACATTATAACAATAATAACCGTGGACAATACGCATTTTTTTTTGACGGTATAACGTACCCAAACATAGTCACCTGTCACGATATCGACGAATGGTGTTGTTGTTGAAACGACTTATTTTAAAAATAATGACTGGCATTTTCATCAATGAAGTACCCAGATCATTCCGGTGGACTCCAAAGATCAATTGAGATAAAGATCGATGAGGAGTAATATCAACAACTGTCTAGCTCCACAATAATTAATCGGTGGCTGTGATAAGTTCTATTTTGTTGATTGGGAATATACCATCCAGTTAACGTTCTCTCGATAATGATTGATGTTGGGGATAGCACGAACCTCCGTTGGTAGCTATATTATTAATACCATTAAGCTGCAAATAATCGTAAATCATAAATATATATTTACGACGGCCGTAACTTATGTAACTGGTCTTTAAGTATTTCCCAGTACACATAAATTAAATTATTTCAGCATAAACCATTGTTGTTCGTGAATCGGCACAGGCTTTAGTTGATGCGTTGCAATTTTATTGCACTTGTCCAGCAAAAATGTTTCGAGTATTGTGTCAAAGACTTCCTGCAAGTGGTAAAGGTTACAAACCACGCATGTGCATATTCTAAAATTAACTGTAAATTATTCCTTTCAAAGGATAACTAACCCTTATTGACATTACACCAATTACTGCGTCAAAATCTGACCATCAAACGATACAATTAAGATGCATTCGCTTCCAAAAGGAAACAAATGGCCATCGCACTCGACCACACCTACGACAAACATTTGTTTCCATTGTACATTAATGTCGCTGTAATAGGATACATTTTTCCTAACGCACGGTTCAGAACTACAAAAACTGGCGACCAACATAACGAGTTCTGGCCTTTCATTTTGAACCAACAACAGAGACTTGCGTCCGCATGATATACTGCTACTGCATCCAATCACCATTTATCACTTATTCCACAGGTGTCTTTTGTTTCCGCTCGTTACGTCACCGCCCTCGCACCTCGCGTCTAACTTTTTAAGGAATTCGATCGTTTTCGATCCGGCTAACCTCTCTAAATTGCCGCTAAACGATCGTACGATTCATAAATTATTTCCGTGTCTCGGTGCAAAGACGTTTCAATTATCTCGTGATTAATGAGAAGGATTTCGAGTATGAGTGATGGTGCGACGACAACCGCAATCGCTACTCCTCCACTAAACCAATATCATCTTCTAGGTGAAACAACGACGTCCGAACCCCACGAACCAACTCAGCTGCAAGTTTCCAAATCGAGAAAGAGACGCATGGATCGTCACATCAACAACAACGGTCTCATCGCGACTCCAGTGCCTTCGGACTATTGCCACAACAATAACAATCACGTGAAGAACGAAAGACTCAGTCCGGGCACTCCGGACACGTCGAGCAGATCGAGGAGCGTGACTCCCAGTTCCGCGTCGCATCCCGACACGCCGCCAGCATCGGAGAACCCGTTGCTGACTGGAAGCAGGAATTACAGCGATTTTATGAGGAGTTTGGCCGCCAAGTACAACAACTCGAATCCTAATGAGTAAGTGATTTCATATGTTTGGTGTTTTGTCATGTTTAAGATGCTTTTAATATTGGGGTATAATGAATTATAATGACTGTTTAAAAGGATTATGAAATCTAGTTGCATTGCTGATTTAACTAAGATAAGAGTGTTTATGTCTCTTATTACGGACACGCATAACAAGTTTGTGATTACTGTTATTGCATGATATCAAAATGGAAAAACTGTTATAATCAAAACAAAGTGTGTATTAATTTACAGAAATTTTTATAGACCATTAATGAGTAATATTTGCATATTTTAAACATTCAAATGTACCTACACAACATCTTAATTGAATATGAATAAATAGGATCGTTAATTATCATAAACTAATTTATTTATAATAAACCTAATATCCAGATTATGGAGAAACACTTGGTTTGGTGTTTCTTAATCTTAAATGTCAAATTCAATCAATTCCCTTGTTTACAGTTATTTTAGTGCAGCAAGAAACGGATTTCCGCCTCCCTTGGATCCGCGTTTCAAACCTGCAGCTTTCCCCCTGCTGCCCACCCTGACGCCGCCATCATCTAAAAACTCAGAGACAAAAAAACCCGATCTTGGCTCTCTGAATCCGTTCATGGGCGCCTCGATGTTTCCCCCAATTATAGACATGTCCACGACGCAAACACTGATCGCCATGGTACGAACGGCAAAAGAGGCGGAAATCCAGAGTCTGCTCAAGAACGTGAAGAGACAAGAAACGTCCTCTCCATTAGATTTGTCAGCGGCGGCGCCACCGACGAAACGACCAAGAGTGAAGACGCCATCGGCCAGCAGCCCCAACGCAAGCATAGCAATACCAAAGAGGGCGGAGAGTGAGAGTCCGAAGCTGCACGAGGACATCTCCAATTGGACGGTTGATGACGTCTGTAATTTTATCTCCGGGATTGACATCTGTGCGGAATACACGCAGGTGAGTGGTATTTTTTAAATGGAATTATTGAGAATAATTGGACGGAGGGAGATGCAGATATTGAAATGGTTCTGAATCCGGGTAACAAATGTAACATGTGAGCAAACTAGAGACATCTCGGCGTGGTCTTGTCGCTTGGAAGCCGGCATCGCTCCTTCAAAGGCTCACCGAGTCACGTTTCTGTGCTTCTTTAGCATCACGGCCAGGAACTTTACGCGCCAACACATCTGTACCATTGTAGCAGCGTGAAACATACATAAGTGAGTTTTATTTTTCAATGAAGATCTCTGAATTATTATTAGAACAAATGCGGGGACCGGTCGTGACGCTATTGTGTTTGATTTAGAATTGAATGGTATCGTTCGGTGTCTCGATCGCAGGTTGTTGTCGATACTAGTCGACACATCGTATTGATTTGTGCGGACAACTGACTAAATAAACTTGCTTTTGCCTTGTGGTGTTTGTACAAATTAACAAACATAATATTTCATGAGTGTTTGATGTGAACATCACGCCTAAACTCTCTCTCACTTTTACTTAGAACATCATCCGGCTAATCGACGGTGCTAATAGTATGTGGTATGTGGCCTACAATGGCCTAATTATTGCCAGCTCTAAAACGTGAGTGATCGGCGATCGAAAGCGTTTGCGTTGTTTTTAATGGGTGACCTTTGAAATGTGTCAAAAAAACTTGACTGATCACTTGACCGACTGAACAGTAGCACGGCTGTTGCTACATCGAAAATTGTAACAATGCGGTCACTCAAATGTTACGAAGAATGAAAGAGTGACTATTTTCCCGCAACGCCGTCCACCCAAATTGAATTTTACCAGTTGCAATAAATCACAGAAACAACCGTGAACCAACCGAATAGATATCGCTATATCGCTACCACTGCCGACCATCAGCACGTAAAAAACCTAAACCCATTCTTCATTCCGGTGTCGGAATCTTGGGAGCGTGAAATTAGAGCTACCATCTGAAAAACCACCAGCACATTTTTCTCTTATTGTTCACACGATTCTCCGGTCATTCCCACAAACGTGGAACCATCGAAAACCGGACGGTCGGTTTCGATTTTCACCGGTGTCGTTTGCACACTCGTCAATAAACGCGCCCACGTTCCATCCGCGTGGAACGTGGACCATTTCAGGTTGAATCCTTTAAATAAACCATCCGAAAAGAATCGGAGAACGAGTGGGCAATGCGGGGAAGAGTTCCTGCACGCGATTACCGGTACCGCGGCGGTGCCGACGGCAGTCTGGCTCACCGTATCATTATGGAAGCCCGGAGGCACGCGTCTGCTACTGCCGCCTCCCGGTCAGCCCCCCGCTCGTCTCCGGCCAAGCGCCGACCTTTGACACGGGGCCCCCGGGTGCCGATTCACCTTGTTCCGACCCGAACGCCTCTACCGACCATCGCACACTGTCCAATCGTTCGTTTTTTTGACGGAGATTCTTACTGGAGGCATATTTTCGGTGTGCGATGGCTCGTTTTTAAATTCAAATCACGCGTGTTCCAGTAAATGGGTTCGTAATCACCGGTGGTGATGTCGGTAATCACTGTTCTCGAACGTGGACGTCGTTGTTATTGATAAAATCTGGGTACCTCTCCAAAGGTTACTCTGTCGATTAAAATCAGAAAATCGGGAAAGAATCATTTCTCAGTTGAAATATAATGAAGCGTTGATAAAAACTGGATCATCTGACCGGTGAGTCGTCGATACGGAGTGGCGGACTGGTGGGCTGAACGGACGGACAACGGACACTCGGCACAATTGAAACTCACCGCGATGCGTTCCGGTCATCGGTTCGTACGGGCCGATCTTGCGTATCGGCGGTCTCACCGCACAAACTCCACATTAATGAATCGAACTGACAACTATTGAAATTACTGGCCAGTGGTCACTGGCCATGCGTCTGGCCGTTGAAAAGAAGTCGAAGAAGCATAATACACAATTTTGATGTGTCCAATAAAACGATCGGCACAGGACCGGACTGGTTTATCCCGTGGTTAATTTATGCGCGCGATAAATTGTGCAGCTGCTAACTAGCTTTAGTTTTATTTAATTGTGGCATTCCACTCGGGATTGGCTCGAATGACCTCCAGCAATTATGATCAGATCGTTTCGTTCGTTCGGTCCGGCCGGCCTGACGACCGTACACGGTATACGTTCTTGTTAATTGAACTGGAAAGTTCAAAAGTTGCTTCCACGGTAGCGGTCAATCCGCTCCGTCCGTTTCACCTTCATTCCATCCACACACTTATGTTACATTTTGTGTCTCCGTCATTATTAATTACAATATTCATTCAAGATTTTCAAGATTTGTTCTAATGTCAGAATGTCCGAATGTCAGATGTACGTAATTGGTGGTTGCCTTTTTAATTTGGTCTCGGCCGTCGAAAGGATGCCGCAAAAGACCTAACGGTTATTGGACAAATTGTGTGTTTGCAGATAAGTAAATTAAATGTCAACGCGATTAATTGGTTTATGGGCATTTGTAATAGTTGTATTAGCATTGTAAATAGTCGAATGGCATTCGAAAGTGGCTGGCAGATGCAACTGAAACGTTTATTGCTCGGTGTGACAGTAATGTCAACAGATTAACTTAGCGGAATTAGTTAAATGATATTTTAATATATTCTCTGTGTCGTTAAATTCAAATTCAAATTAATTGATAGCTATAAAGTAAAGGTTTTTAAGATTCGTTCGGTTCGGAGGTTCGGTAATATTTGAGATTTTTCATAATTCATAATTCATAATTTAAGTTGAAAGTGTTAAACATTGGTTACTGTGCGTCCGAACAAAGTATGTATGAAGGTAGAGCATAAAGACGTTAATAAACCTGTGGAAATCGTTTCATATTTTTACGAGTTTATTGTATCATTAATTGGAGAAGTTGCTCCCATAAAATATAACTGGCAATGGGTTTAACTACCGGCCGGACTGCGTACATCGATAAATAATCTGAACGCTAAGGCTATAAAGTTCGTAACGTGGTCTCATTTAAATGCAGCTAGTTTCCGGCACCGGCCATTTTTTCCAGCCACGTTTAACCTTACAACACTATAAATCAGATGATTTCTTTTATAATTATTGCATCGGTGCCATTGGCGTGCGATCACAATCGACGTTCGAATACAGTTACGATTATCACAATAGTTCTGTAATAGGTACACACTACACGAAAACTTTTATCGATGTCGTCGCATTACTGAAAATACATCGCGAGTGAGATGTTTGGGGTCGTTAACTTCATCGATACTTTGTACTTTATAACCTAACCACTGAATTTATCGGACGAGGGTTCGTCGCTCAGTTGCACGTTTAAATCGTTCATGATTACCAGTGATGTACCAACTGTTGACACGTGTTGAAGGTAGATTTGTGTTGAATTGATTTAATGTAGAACATAAACATGAATGATTCAAGGTCTTATATCGATACTTTTATCGATATTGCTTATATCGATGTCATGTCAATAAAAAATATAATTATAATCGTCACTAGACTCAACAATAAAATATTAATTTGATGGTTGGTTATATACAGATTAAATAAAAGTTTGTGTTAATATAAATGCTTGACGATTGCTGAAAAAGTTAATCGAAAAAGTAGAGAGAGGTGAGAAGAAAAGTGATGCTGCTCAAACGGTTGGAGTACAGAAAAGAGCTACTAAAAATGAATTTCCTTGTCTGTAAGAAAGCCTAGTCATTTGGCTAAGACAGTGTAGGGGACAGAAAGTGCCCATTGGTGGAAACTTGTTAAAGGAAGAAGCAAAAGAGTTCGCGTCTACTCTAAGCATCAAAAACTTTGCGGCAAGTGAAGGGTGGCTTATAAAAAATTGGCACGGTAAATTGAAGACTTTGTTTGAAAACTATTATGCCCGAGACATTTTTAATACTAATGAAACTGGCCTATTTTTCAAATGTTTACCGGACAAGATGCTTTTTAACATAGTAAAGAAAAGTTGACAGCTTCACTTGGAGTAAAAATGGATGGATCGGAAAAATTTCAAAGCAGTGAAATCGTTTCCTACTGATTATCGTGCTAACAAAAAAGCTTGAATGACGCCAGAATATTTTAACAATTGGATTTTAACAGTTAATGGGGACATGAAATGACAAAAATGGAAAATTTTACTCTTCCTAGACAACGTAGAACTCTATTCTTTTCTGCCGAATACAACTTCTAAATTGCAACCATTGGATCAAGGGATTATCCATAATTTTAAGACGTTTTATTAAAACCATTTGATATTTCAAACGTTCGATAATTCGTAATATTTTAAGAGTATATATATTTAAAATTCCATGAAACCTGATAAAACTACGTTCCGACGTCATGTCATCAGTCGACCGCCACGGTTTCATATACATATAAATTAACCGAAATGACTTTTGTCGCCGTGTCCTAGGAACATTGTTAACAAGAATGTGCACAAGAATTCCGAGATGATATATAATGATGACTCTAAAATAGACAAATTTCTAGCTCGATTTACATTTTTATAACACAGTCCGATGTGCCTGTTTTACACATGTACAACACTAAATACACTAAATCTTTTTTATGGCCGATTTACACACCCGACTTTTGTGTGTGAACTAATGAGACTGTAGATTAAGGCGGTGGTGGATTCGAGAGTAATATTGGATAACTGTGGAGATTACATCAGATTCATAAGTAAAATTTAGCGTAAAAGTTACCTTGTCCCACTTTTTCACCTGATTTTTATCTAATATTTATATTGTAATTGATGTATGAGTGACAATAATTGTTACCTGTTGATAGGTATCTTTGCAATTCGTTTTCGATTTTGACAAATTACTCAAGATAATAATAATTTATCGGAATTAAACTAAATATTGTACAATGCGACAAGTTAACATTTGCTTTATTGTATAATAAATCAACAGATAGTCTTAAAGAATGGCATCAATAATCAATATAATCGACATGGAATAATCTGCGAACTCGGATAGAACATTTGCATATCATAATTAATACATAAACGCAAAATTTTCCAACTATTTTATCGGCTAATAAGATCTGGGCGTAACAACTCGCCTATAACTAATTTAATGTACACAACCGAGAAACTAGTTCGATGTTATTTGTTCATTTTCGCTCGCGATTTTCTTCGCGTGTGACATTTCAGTCCGACAAATTGCACATTAATATCGTAGCAAGCGGCATTCCTTTGTGCAACGCAACTGTTCCTCTTTTATTATTCGATCCAAACGTAAAAATTGCGAACTGGTGCGGAGAAAATTCACGTTACGTGCGGACGTGATTGCACAATTTTGCTCCAATTTCGTGCGTGTACGCCGATTTGACACGGACGTGGTGGGATTTCAGGGGAACAACAAACAACATTTTTATACAAATTTTATAAATCATCTTATTCTGTCAACTAAGAATAAGGTTGAGAGGTAATTTCTAGGAAATTAATGAAATATGAACACACTGTATACAAACATATCGGTGAATATTTCTTGTATTAAAAATAATTTTGTTAGCTACCAATCAAAAAACTAAATATTCGGCAGGCAAAAAGTGGAGCAAAATCTTACTAATCTCTACAAAATCCACAATAATTTTTAGTTTCATAGTATAGTACAAATTAAAATCATGGATTGTATAGACACATTCTTTCAATCCGATGAGAGACAAATCAATATCGCTCGATTGTAACGCATGTTTTACAACAATTTTCAAGATGTGGTGATGTGGAAGAAAAAAATATAACTGGATGACCTAGAAAAACCAATAGGTTCCAGGATAAACAAATTTTATCCTACTCTAAAAAAATCTTTTCTTGAGTTCCAGCAAAATAAAAGATCTAATTAAGACACAACTTGGAATTAATGTTTCTTCAAGAACTGTAACAGATAGATTACTACAAGAGAAGACCAGACTAAAAAACCACTACTATCAGAAAAGAACAGACGATCCAGAGTTGGGTTTACCAATTCCCTTTTACACTGGACTTTAAATGATCAGAAACGAACGATCTGGAGTGATGAAATCAAGTCTATATGTAAGGTGACCTATTCATGAAAAGTTTCACCAAAGTTTACCATATTCACTGTTAAATACTGCGACAGGTCGGTAATGGTATGGGGCTACTTTTCGAGATTTGGAATGGGTTAATTAATTAATTAAAATACTAATTACAAATTATTGGTAGTAATAAAACTTTAAATAGCATAAGTTGCTCTACTTTTTGCCAGCCCAAAACAAATAATCATCAGTAAAAATAAACTCTTTTTCTTTTTTAATTATTTAACTATGTAATTGTTTTTTAACATAACAACCAGGACAAAAATTATTTGAATTATTTGAAAAAAGTTGCTCTACTTTCTGCCATTACTGTACAGTCACAAAAACAATATGTAAAGTAATCTTTATTTTTGTAATGTATGTTATGTCGTTTCGAAATGGAAAATTAGCCTCTCAATGGTGAGAGATTAACGATAACAAATTTATTGTGATTTCTTAACAACCCAATAAGCAATCAGACCGATTTCCATTTCCTTTCGACAAACCGAAATCGCCATGAGCCAACGAAACTATAATAAACAAGTAGAGTGGTGCGGGGCCGAAGAACAGGATACACAATAATTACGATGGCCGTAAGCGAATCGCAAACGTTTTGTAAAACCATTAACACTCCCAGCAATTATGAACGCATTTTTCGATTTTCAAATGATACAATAGAGTTTTACCGTTAACGTTCAAATTCGAACTCGAATTCTATTTAAATTGTTTTATTGTTAGTTGTGATTTATTGTCTCCGAAGCAAGTTTGACGATCGGAGATTCGACATCTGAAACGGCAGCACGGAATTGTCGTCGACGACAGTCGCGAGAACAAAACGTAGAGACGGCCTCCGCCTCCGTATTTGGATCAGAAGTTATTTGTAGGTTGGGTGGGATTTAGCAAAAGGGGCAGAACGAGACGGAACGGAATAAGGAGCGAGAGTTCGGACGGTGCGGCGACTCGATCTCACATATTTCTTATACACTATGACATTTCAAATGCGGGACGCAGCGAAACTGGATTAGAAAAACTGGCCGGTGCAAAGGTTGGTTAGCGACCGGAGCGCGCACAGGATGCAATTTATTTCATGTATATGGCAGCCGATAGGTAACAAGTTTTTGCGGGGCCCGCGGATCATGAATGCGTACGTACGCGATGGCGGATAAATTGCCCAAGATGACCGGCAATTAACCAATGAGATGCTGAGTTATGACATCATTAAAAAGTCGGATGGTCGCGGTGCGACGGCGAAATTACGACCGCTACGCGTTTATGCGAGGCCTTAATTAATCGCGTCCACGATCAACGGAAGCTATCGGCTCAACTTCTGAATACATTCTAAAACAATCACTATCACTGACAATTATCCTAAACATTCTAGATGCTATGTTATTAATTAAAAGAAATCATTTACCATGACCTAAATATATTCTCGCTTGATTTTAATAAATTTTATAAATCAAAAAACTGACAATAAAAACCATTACAACATTACCAGTTCAATTTCAAGAGAAAATTACCAATTTTCAACGAGTTCGATTTATTAATACATTAACTTAAATTAAATAACAATAAACGAGTGATTAATCATTCAACAATTAGGAAATAAATAAAAACACTGGAAATTTGGTTGTTATTGGTGTTTCTGGTTTCCGAGAATGGGATTTCGATTGTGGGACTTGGAAGAGAGATTGGAAAAATTGGGATTAGTCCCGAAATCTCGAAAAGATTAATAAAAAATAATAATTAACATCTGAAATTTAATTGTTGCTTATTTAAAATTAAGAAAAAATATTACAATTACAACTTTAAACACGCACGTTGAGCAACAAATTAAAAAACACAAACATTTTATTAAAAGAACAATTCTTTTTAATTTAAATTAATTTACCTCAATTTATATACGGATATATACTTATTTACATAGTTTTTATACATTTTATTTCGGGCAGGGTTCATAAGTAAAGCATCCGAACCCTATATTCAATACAATTGATTTTATAATTTATTTCTGTGTCCGACATCGTTCCTTAAAGCTAAAAATGCCTAGAAGTGACGATTTATCAAATCAAATATCAAATTAAACAACAAATTGTAGAAAAGTTATGGAGTGCTGAAAAGCAAAGTAAAATTGCCGTGGATTTAAATTTAAACAAATCGATCATTTCGAAGACGATTTCCAATTTTAACAGAATGAATATACTGAAAGGAGTTCCAAAAAAGCGTAGAAAACGCAAGACCAACAGAGCTGTGGACAGGAAAACAAACTTGGTGTGTTGGTGAGTACCATAAAACGAAAACTAAGAGGAGCTGATCTCTATGGTAGAAAACCAGCAAATGAGCCCTTCATTTCTTCAAATCTGATCGCATCTCATGGGTGAAGAGACCAATTAATTAAGGTATAATATCAAGTACACTAGACTCACTGTGAATCATCGTGGAGGAGGCATTATGGTTCGGGGATGTTTTTCTAGGTTTGGCATGGACCCATTGGTTAAGTTAGACGGAATAATGGATCATTTTGTTTATCGTGACATTCTGTAGAATCATATTTAAGTAAGTTAAAGAAACCGAGACCTCAATCCAATGGAAAACCTTTGAGAAGAAATTGATCGGAAAATCCACTCGAAAGAAATTTCGAATGATTATATTGAAAAGCTACTAAAATCAATGAAGAAAACATGTTTAAAAGTTATTAAAAATAATGGATATGCTACTAGATACTAAATAACAAAAGGTTAAATCTACGTAGGGCTGTTTTATTTTCTAGTTACTCAACTTTTAACCCTTGAATATTTTTCAAATATTAATAAATACCTAAATAAAGTCACTAATAAACAATTAATTTGCTGTATTGTTTTAATCAAACATACTGCATAACTGACAATAATATGATATTTAAACGTGCACTTTTATCAAGATAAATGAAAATTTTTAAAGTTACTTTACATATGAGCGATAGTGTATTTGTTGTTTATATATTACAATGAAGCATTTTTTTAAATAAAATTACAAAACCAAACTTAGAAAGGAACAAATCACAAAAACTGAATTTATTCACTGATCGCAGTACTCCATTTTAAAATACATTTACTCTTTTTTCCAAGGGATTAACATTTTTCCTTAGCCATTGTTATTGCGTCTTATAACTTCGTATGCAGCAGTAGAGAACTACCCAAGTTCTTCAAAGGGTTGCAACAGAAAAATTGATCCGGATCATGAATTTTGAGTCTGTAAAGATTTAATTACTTATAAAAAAATTAGAAAATAATGGAATGATAATTTATAGTTTTTATTGGAGTGTTTATTATAAAAATTTGCTTACGTAAGGTAAGTTTGATTAAAAAATTAACAGATAAACCCAATAAAACTATTAAATTACCAAAATATTATTCTAGCTTGGTTTTCAGAATAAAATTAAAAATTTTTATAAAGCACTTATTATAAAAATGAAAAATAAATACAGTTGACTCGTTAATTCGAAAAAATATAAAACTACTATTATTGAATGTTGATAATCAATTATTATTTATTAACTGCTGTTTTTTAAGAATGACAAAAGTTAAGAGGTACATATTCATAATGTGATTTAATTAATCTTTCGAAAGAACTCTGTTATATTGGTTTGCTTCAAAGCACATTCAGACTGCTCAATAACATTTTTTAAGAGAAAAAGTGCCTGAAATCCATTTTCATAACATTCGTTTTGTAGACAGAAGCTTTGTAAGGTGTCGAATGAGGCCCATGACATTTTCCATCTTTAAAAGTAAGCGTCTTGTCCGATAAACATTTGAAAAATAGGTCAGTTTCTTCAGTATTAAAAATGTCTTGGGCATCATAGTTTTCGATCAAAGTCTTTAATTTGACGCAAACTCTTTTGCTTCTTGCTTCAATAAGTTTCTGCTAATAGACACTTTTGCCCTCTACACTTTCTTACAGACAAGAAAATTCACCTTTTGTAGTTCTGTTTCGTACTCCAGCAGTTTGAAAAGCATAAATTTTCTCGTTGTGCTTAGTTGTGTCTGAGAGAGTATTCAGAGGAATCTTAAATTCTTTTGCAGCATCACTTTTCTTCCCACCTCCCTCTACTTTTTCGATTAACTTCTTTTCAACAATCGTCAAGCATTTATACTTTCTAGGTCTTTTATTTACTATACAGTAAACAACCAACGAAAGAGTAACAGTAACAGTAACTGAAACTTAACTAAACAAACCAATTCGTGAAGAAGTGTGTGTCAAACTAATCATTACAAAAACAAAGGCTCGTACACGATGATGATGAAGTTTAAATTCAAAGCCCCTCGATCACAAAACCGTTCTAGATTCCCTCCACGGTGCGACATCGACGGGCCTTTGGTCGGAACGGGCAGCGGGGGGCGACGCACACGCACGCACGGTGGGAGCGGCCGGCTGGCGGCGGGGGGCCGCGCACCGCGGCGGCAAGGCGCGGCCCCGCGAGGTCGCCAGCCGACGAGCCGACGAGCCGACGAGCCGACGGAACCAGATCGCAGCGCACCGCAGACCGAACGCGGCAAGGACGAACGGAGACCGCGGTAGCGCGTCCGTGTCTTCGTTCTTTAAAACCATTAACAATCTTAATTTGCACCTAATTGATCGGTCCGGGTTTTTCCTTAAGGAAATCGATGGGAGTAAACAAATATTTTATTGGTTGCAGATGTGTTCCTTAATAAAATTAACTACAAACTGTCAACTATTGTTGGGGGTTCCCAATAATCAATTCAAATATTTGTTTGTTGTGGATTTTGGTATAGTACGCATATTTCCGTTTGTCCCTAAAGTCCAGAAATTGTCATCAATCAAAATATTGTCAAGGTAAAAGTACACGTGGTCGAAAAATCACACTAAGTACCTAAAGTCAATAGAAAAATCCATTTGCAAAATATTGTTGCTATAGAAAACCGATAATTTGTCCCAAATTATTCCAGATGTTACTTTGAACAGCACAAAATCGATTAACGTCACCTAGGTTTTTTTGATTAATGGTGTTTTTCCTAATTGATTCTCTTTTTGGAAGGAAGGAAAATATAAATAGTACCCTAGCAATGGAAACATATATAAAAACATATATAAAAACAAAACAGCACTGTTAGGTACTGGTTAGAAGTTATAAATATAAAATATATTGTTTCTAAAAAGTAGTAAGGTTATTTGTCCAAAACAAATAAAAAACAAGCATCAATTGGAATTTTGTGCTTTCCTTATTCTCGCATCGGTGATGGCACCGTGCGAGTACCCCACTCTCTCTCGACAACTTGAACCATCACCCTACTGGTGGTTCGGCGCTCCGCTATTGTTTCTCGGCGGACGTTTGAATTTTAATGATGGACCAGAGGCGATCGAACGTGGGCTCACCACTCTCAGATGATTCGATTATTTATTGTCGATCCGGTCCGGAGATAACACCGCCGTTCCATTTAGCATTGTTTATATCCCTGCCTTCCTACCATTCACCTCCAATCCTAATCTCATTTAACGAACCGGACTTATGCGGTACCGTTACTACTACGACAAAATTAATCGAGTCGCCGCTAAATTAATCCTTAATTGCCACAGATTGGTGCATAAGAAATCAAATACACAAATAGGATTACAGACTGTGTAAATTGCGAAAGGGCGGGAAGGCGTTTACGTTAGGCTACTCCCCCGTTAATATACATTTTTATTTAATGTTTGTTTAATTGTTTCGTTACGAGACGATCATCCGATGTCCGATCATAAAATTATACATTCATTAATCATCCACCTGAAATTATACAAGAATAGCCCAATCTCAGATCGTTCATAATTATAATCCGACACATGATTTACGTTTATTAACGTGCGATTGTCTGTTCACGACGCAATAATGAATTATTTAAAATCGCATTAACGGCGAGAGAGGAATTAAAACACGCGAGCGCCGAGCACAATTAAATGCCCCGGCTCCGGGTTTTCTAATGGCTCGCGTGCCCGTTCACCACGCTCCACGCATCTGCGGCCCGTCGATTTTTACCGTCGCGATCGGCGCACGTCGAAACCGTTCACTAAATGCTCTACTTAATGCGCTTCCTATTCCATTCTGCATCGGTGACGGTTTTCGAAAGTGGCCCGGGGCAGTTTCCGCCTCCGGGGGCCACGTTAGCGTTTGACGGAAACGCGAACGCGGTGGCATGTGCCGAGATGTCGGTCCGCTCAAGTCGGTTTGATCTCCTTTCGATAACTGTTGTTGTTGCTGCCGCGATAATTGCGGCGAATGTGTGTTACGCAATAATTGCGATGCCGTCTTGATTTCCTGGTCGTTCGAAGCTGGTGGTGTGGTGATTTCAATTGGGGATCAGACTGGAATCGTTTGCTACGATCAGATATGATTGCTGATCGTAAAATTAGTGAGGCAAAACGAAAATAATTCGAAATCGCATTTCAGAAGCCATAAGTTTTTATAATGACCACTTAGCTTAATCGTAATTGACTTTAATTGTGATTATAGTGTAGATATTCATCCTCGGTTAAATTAACATTAATAAACCTCCCAACATTACATTCGACATTTGACATTAAACACAAGCAATAATTAAGCAACAACCTTTAGATCTGTTGGTTAATGTTCACCTTTTTGTATTGACTTTGCTTTCGTCACAATATCTCCAAATTGGAACGATAAATTATTGAAAACGTTGACAAAAATATGAGGGCGTGATTTTGGGAGTCACGTCGACAGTTATATGAAATAGGCGAGGCACGAACTAACTAAAAAATGCCCCAAGTTAACCACGCAAATTGGATACACGACGAGAGCATAATCGAATTAAATAAATGACTTGCTTTCGGCGATGATCCACTTTAAAATCCACAGCAGATGATGATTTACTTTGAATTCAATTTATAGCTTGTTTTATTGCATAACAAATTTTATGTTTAAAAATTAAGTTAACGAGAGCTTCAATTTATTATATAAATCTTTGAAAGTTTGATCTTAAGAATATATTGTTGTTTGATACCCAGTTTAGTTTTCTTAAAAAACTTAAAATATATTAATGATTTATGTATGTATGTAAATACATATTTATTTAGTATGTAAAAATAAATAAAAGTCCAACCGAAAACGAGATAAAAATTAGTATTAAAATGTTGTTTATGAAACCTTCCCGCCTTATCCAACTTTAACATTTTTATCTCCTTATCTGTTGGACCTTTATTAGATTTTTTTTAAGAAATCGACGTATTATTTAGAAGTGCATATCTGGTTAAAAAATTTTAGATAAATTATGAACCCTGTATTAAGAACATGCCAGGTCAAATTGGACCAACAGAAAAATTGGTAGGAAAAAATCTTTTTCAATTTATAATTTAACTTCAGGGTGAAAGTATATTTTAAATAATAAAAAATTAATATAAAATTGATTTTATTTAATATCTATATAAAAATCATTTCTTCAAAATTTTAAAAAATTATATTTTCATTTTAAGAGTTAAATCATGGAAGTATGTATACAAATAAAAATATTTATTGCAAATGCCTTTGTAAAAGCGAAAAATTAAAAATGTTCAAAATGTAGGTTTTAAACTTGAGAGCCTTAAATAATATTCAAGCAACCTGTATAAAAAGTCTTCTAACGTAAATGGACGCTGCAGCGCCATCCAATATCCGATATCAAGAACTACACAAGAGATTAAATTCCTTTTCTCCTTATTACAGATATTCCGGGAGCAGCGGATAGATGGCTCAGGCCTGCCGCTTCTGACAGAGGAACATTTGACGTCGACCATGAACATGAAGCTGGGCCCAGCTCTGAAGCTGCGCTCAATTCTAGCGAAAAAGCTTGGCTCGTGCAGCGTCTGTTTGCACTGCTCGCACTGCCACAATTCGGCGGGCGCGTCACCGGAACCGGCCAACACGACCGGAAGCACCTCCGATTCCGGTGCCAACTCATGAGACCGTTCCCGACTAATGGATTGGTTGCGAGCGGTTTCGCGGGGACTCCCCGAAGGGAGGTGACGTCTCGAATGTTTGCTGTGCGATGGATCTTTTGGAAAATTTCCTTCGACTGCACGATTTTGTATGTTCATATATTGTGTGTGTGTCTGTGTATGTGATTTTGTCAAATCCCAAATTGAAACGATTGTAATTATTATTTATACTTGTTTATATACATAAAGTTAACAAAGGGTCTCAGAACTTGTGTATTATTTAGCATAGTTTTAGCTTCTTATGCAATGTATGTGTATCAGTCATTGTAATTAACAATAAATTATTGTCTAAGGTTCAATATTAAATAAAATACGTGCTCAAGTGCTTTAAATTCATGTATATTTTCCATACAGGGTGTAACATATAGTGCAATTTATAAACGTTTATATGTAAATTATAGAGAGTATATTTTTAGATACTTATACTTATAATTTGTATTTATAATATACGGAGAGTTTGTCTAAGTATTTTGTACTTCATGTGTCGTCTTTGTACTTATATAATATATTTTTGAACAGAAATTGTACCTAATATTACTACTTAAGTGCCTGACACTTTTAGTACTTTGTAAATATGTGTGAATCACACCCAATGTAATATTAACTTAGTTATTATAGTTCCTATATTATGTTTAGATTAATTATTGTTTTTAAGCACAATATTATTTTATTTATAACATATCTGCTCAATAATATTAAGTCGTTTTTTACGTCACCATTTTTTTGCAATTTTGTTTAATGCAATATTTTAACGGAAATAAACTTTATTGTGTATATTTCCGATGCACTAATTACGTTATAGTTCTTAAGTTTTCTGTACAGTATTGTATTTTGTTAAATTGTTCGTCTTCTCATTATTGTATTGTTACAATGACAATAAATTATTCTATATACATATTTGTTTTATTTATTAAACATAAAATTTTTTAGTTTTCATTTTAAAGTTTGAAATAGTGAAAATAAATCAAAAGTAAACGGCCTTTATACAAAATGAACATTTTATTTAAATGTAAAACTAGAACAACACTATCAGATAACAGTAAATTCGATATAATTTCCTCTTTTTTTCTCTCAATAAAAATCCTTCTTTAAACGTCCCCAACTAAAAAACATATTAAATCCATTGATGTATATCCCTAAACATTCCTCCAGGGATTTCACAAAGCGTTATTTTATTACGACCATTGCTATCCTTCATCCGTTTTGAAAAGCGATAATATCGAAAAGAATCTTGCCTATTCTACTTGACATACACGCATTTCTGATAAGATACAAACGGTATAGAATTCTACAAACAATTCATTCTTATTTCCAGATGATTTTTTGCTTTGTTATATGTTCATTTATTACGTGTTTAAAGGGAATTTAATTTTCAAACCTTGAGCTCAGCCAATCGATGAGCAGTTTTTCATTAGAACAGTAGTAGCACAGTTGTGCTAATTGTTATTAATTAATGTAAACAAAATTGAGAATGTGACGAAGAGAGTTAAAATTATGGTGAATGCGCCGGAATTATTATTCGTCAGTTCATAAATAATTTGTAAATAATAACCTATAAATGAGGGTTGAATTAACATATACATGGCAAGTTGACTGTATTACTATCCCAGTTGTATATTATTCAAGAGGAAATTCATATTTTTTTCAGGCGATAAGCAATTTATACAGAAATATGGTATGCATATAAAGGAATTTTGCTGTGGTGTGTTGGTGCATAAATTATGTCATAAGGTAGCGGAAATGAAACATTTTTTACACCTGACACGTATAATGAAACTGAGGAGTTTATAAATTAATCAGACCAATTTAAATTTCGTTTCTATGAAATATTTGTGCACCTAGAAAGTAGTGCTCTTATTGAAGAGAACATTTCTCATCGTTCAGCTGATTTCGGAAACGTCTGAACCGATATTAATATTTATCCTCCGGTGGCGAAATCTGATTATAAAGAATGACAACGAATAAAAGTGAAAAATGATGTTTTCAAAATATAATGAAGGGTCTTTACAACCAGTGGATTTGACAGCACTAAATTGACTGAATGTGCCCATTTGTTTGTTAATAAAATTACTCATTTAGTGCTTGTAAGCCGATCGCTGTATTTTGTTAATAACCTAATTTAAAGGGAAACTAATTGAAATTTACTTTTTTTCATAATTAGTGTTTATATGTGCGCATAAAATTCAATTTAATAATATTCGATGTTATTTAGTTGTGTAACGTAACGTATTTTATAACACTTTATTCCAAAAGTTCGATGATTATCATATTTAATTTTATATATTTTATTTTACATATTTTATGTACCTTTTAAAGTATACTTTAGTATTGAATTAGTATTCAATTAGTTCCTTCAATACTCCTGTCATATGCGTATTAATTATTACTATTTTTGTGTGATTTTGTATATGTTTTACATATAGAGGATATGAATAATACTCACTATAATAGATAAAAAATAAATATGTAATAACATTTTTCATACCGAATTTTTTACATCATTTGAACATTTATTTATTATTTGTGTTTTATGATTTTTAATTTGTGAACTTTAATTTGTTGTTTTATAATAATGTGCTTTCCATTAAGGACACAAACAAAATTGTATTTTTTCATAGAACATTTTATTTGTGTTCTTTTATTAGTATTTCTCTCATAATTTAATTATTTTACGTTGAATAATTCTAAAAAATGTATACGAAATTAATTGAATATTAACACACTACAGGCGGGTAGCAAAATACTTCAAACTAAGTTGTTGAATGCTAACAAAAAATAAGAGATAATTCTTTCATTTCCGTATGTAAACCAATAGAGTAAAATTATCTCACCCCGCTTTTAAAGTAACTACATTCAAAAAGGTAAAAATTACCCGGGCCGCTAACAATCAACAGTTCTCGTGACGGGTATTTTTACTCGACCCGCTAGTGTGTTATTATCAATTAATTATTTCATTTTGAGTGATATTTTATGCTAAAATTAATAAAAAATGGAAACAAAAACAATAAATATAAAGTCGATGAGCAAATTTTTTAACAATATATAATATATTTTTATATATAACATTTGAAAACCCTTTAGAAGCCAACTAACTATTTTTATTAGTTTGTATTACTTCGTGCAATGAAACTATTTCTACTATCTTGATTAATAAAGAATAATATAAGAAAATTGAGAAAACAACTTTTTCTATTGAAAATTTATCCAAAAAAGAACAGTTAAGTAATGTATCTAAATTATAATGAGTACTTAAATGAGTACTTTAGCGCTTGCCGTAAAACTTATCCAAAATTTTGATTAATTTTCATAAGATCCTGCCTCTGATTGCACACATCAGTCACATGGTATGTAGAACACCTGACGACACTTTTACAACAATAGAAAATCGATGGAAAGCCTCAGATGTTTTTTATATTTGACAAATTGGGTTTGGACCAATTAAAATATGAAGACATAATCAAAAACTGTTATTGAGTAAATTATTTAAACCTTAAGGTTAGTATGTATAATTATTTTAGTATATAATTCTAGTTAGTAATTTAGTTTCGATTATTCTCCAACTCCAACAAAATAAAAAAGGTAACTCTAACTCTAACAAACTTTATATTTTTTTTAATTAAAATTAATGAAAAAACGGCGTTTCTTTATGTTTTTGTATAAAGGATATACCTCTATAGGCTTAAATAGTTTCTGTTACGTTATTGAATAGATAACAATAATAATATATTGTTATTTTATTTTAATTACTTTAATATTCTTGTTTTGCAATATTTGATATTTTTTCTGTCTTTTATAATTTTAAAGCTTAAATAATCATATTTTGTTCATATATTGAATTGTGCAAATAAAACGTTATATAAAAGTTTAGTAGTACTTTATTAATCCTGCTACTTTTAAGCTACAGAATCAAAAATATTTTCACACATCCAACAATAAATATATGTATATATTACATCATCGAAAACGAAACATAACCGACAACTAACATCGAATCTACTTTTTGAAGCAGCTGACGGGGTTGAAGTAGCAGAGACGGTAGCGACTCTGACGCTTGACATCGCTCCTGCTGCGCAATGCACGCTCAAACCCGAACGCATCCTGGTCGTTGCCGTTCAACTCGGCCAGACGTTGGGCTTGGGCGAGGAGCTGCTCGTATTGCCACGGTTTCAAGCCGCCATCCAGTATGTTGTTGTTGCTCTCTTGTTCAGACACCGCCTGGTAATAAGAGGAAATATAGTTTACACATTTCTCCAATAACACAATAATCATCAGGGACTAAGCAGTCTCTAATTATTGTACAATTACTGTTGTACATCAAACGTAAAGAGGCTTATGTCACATTCGCAATGTGCTTGATCAAACAGATCTAATTAACTATCACATACATGGCCAATAATAAATTTATTTACTTAATAAACATATTGAAGCAATTTCTTCAAACCTTAAATAAATTGAACAATAATTTGACAAAGTTTTGTTTATTTATTTGTTTACCTGGTTATTTTCACCGAAGTGAGAAGGTCTGGCATTTGCAACAGCAACTGAAACGACGATCAGGATGAGAAGAGCTTTGGTTAAGAATACTGGAATTTCAGACGACATTGTTCTATTGCCTTGTTATCTGAAATAAATTCATTACATTTATTAAACAACATCAATAATTAATCATTTTTATTAATTAAATAATATTTCGTTTTGCCTTCGTTCAAAACGTTTATTTTATTTTTAAATTTAATTAACACGTGATAAACTTTCCAAATAACTTTTAATTATTCGTGGTTTCAATAGTTGTATTAATTTTACGATAAGAGCATTTTAATGGGCAATATTGTAACGAATAATCCGTGATATTAAAATCAAAATTAACATCTGTGCGGCATTTATTAAATGCGATTAACATATTAATAACATAACAAAAATTGATTCGAAATAAAATTTGTGCAGTACCTTTGCACCATACATATTCATGAAACACGCATCCAACTTTTAATTGTATTGTAATAAAAATCAAAATTTGCGTATTTGCAATGCAAATCACTGCCACAGTTTATTATACGAAAAGGATACATATTATAAAAATATGTAAGCGTCAAAACGACAAAAATTAATAAATTTTAAAATTAGCGTGACCTGTTCGTGAAAAAAGAACCGAGAAGTTTAATTAAACGCAGTTCAATATTCCATACAATTCGAGTGAATTATATTTGAAACCATTCAGACAAGTTTAACCTGCAGATGTATAACTTAAACTTGTTTGACAACTGACTGTTACGTATGTGTAAGTTTAAACAAACGTTTGTTTCTATTTTCTGTAAATTGACTATTTAATTTCTCAAAAAATTTAAATAGTATTTCCACAGTAAATTTATTTTCGCCATATGTCAAGTACATACACATACACTATCGCTCATATGTAGAGCAACAAATTAAAAACATAATAATTTTATCAAAAGCACAATTCTTTTTAATTTAATTTAATTTTATAATTAATAAGTGCCTAAAGATTTCGTACCTCAATTTATATACGGATATCTTTATTTACATAATTTTTATACAACATTTTATTTCGGACAGGGTTCATAAGTAAAGCAACCAAACCCTATATTCAATACAATTGATTTTATAATTTATTTCTGTGTCCGTCATCGATCGTTAAAGCTAAAAATGCCTAGATGTGTCCATTTATCGATACAAATTAAACAACAAATTGTAGAAAAGTTCCGGAATGCTGAAAAACAGAGTAAAATTTTAGTAGATTTAAATTTAGACAAATCGATCATTTCGATGATGATTTACAATTTTAACAGAAGGAATACACTGGAATGTGTTCCGAAAAGTCGTAGAAAACGCAAAATTAACAGAGCTGTGATCAGGACAACAAAAACGCTTGTTGTTCGCGACACTTTTATCAGCGAATCCCGTTTAAATCCCACTGTGAATCATGGTGGAGGAGGTGTTGTGGTTTGGGGATGTTTTTCTGGGTTTTGCATGGACCCATTGGGTAAGTTAGACAAGATAATGGATCGTTTTGTTTATCGTAACATTCTGTAGAATCATATCCTTCCATTTAGCACTCGTTGTCGTGTTGAAACACAAGTCTAAGAAGTTAGTTAAAGAATGGTTCGCTTCTCAAGGAGTACGTGTAATATTTTGGCCAGCACAAAACACAGACCTTTGAAAAGAAATTGATTGGAAAATCCACACAAAATAACTGTCAAATATGAATGAACTCTACGAAGAAGTTCAAAATCACTCAAATATTCTAAATTCTCTACTCTTGACCCTTGAATATTATTCAAATATTAATAAATACCTAACTTAACTCGCTAATAAACAATTATATTGCTGAATTGTTTATATCAAACATACTGCATAACTGACAATAATATGGATATGTTATTTAAACGCACACTTTTATCAAGACAAATGAAAATTGCTAAAGTTGCTCTACATATAAGCGATAGTGTATGTCGTCTTTCATAAGTTGAAAAGTGCCAAACTTGAAAGCGATTACAAGAAATCCAGACGGATATTGTTGAAGAATCGCTCTACTATTGTCCAACTTATTCATAAACTTCAATAGAAGCACATTACGACATTAAAACGATTTATCACACGCGATTTGATACGGTGGTAGAATGCGCCAACATACCGCGAATTTTCGATGTGTTACATTTTTCATCCAAAGAGTCCGTGATAAATGTGCTGCGTGTGAAAGTTACTTTACCATTTTAGAATGGTAAACACCTACGCAAATTTTCTTTTATGGGAAATATTTTTTACACCACTCAAATAAATCAAACATTATACACGCTCATGTGTATAATGTTACGGTAGTATGTAGTATTAAAATTAAAAATTACTTATTGTGCACGATTTATTAATCGTTATGATGAAACTCCGTCAATCACATACAGGACCGTGATTTCCGTTGTGTTATTTCAATTTGCGCTTAACGACTCATTAGTCGTCATTTTTCCGCGTTTCGGCCACGCAAAGTGTTATTTATGACTAATAACATCAGACAGTTATTACATTATTTCGTTCGTTCGCATAAACGCTCTCGGCGTACCTTCAAAGCGCAATATTGAACGTATAAAAATTGCATTAGAGAATAGTGCGCGTTATTTGATCGTAAAGTGGATGGAGATTTTTTTACTGGTTTTCACGTGGCGCAAATTTTATTTCGATAACGCGGACGCGTTGCACGAAGAACAACATTTTTAATTGGATATTTGCTTCGTGGGGCTTATTCAATATAGGCTTGGTTAAATTAGGAAGTCAGACGGATGTTGATAAAATGGATTTATTCTGTTGTGAAACAAAGCCAATTTATCAATTTTATAAATGATTCGTTTTTGTTTTAACAAAAACAACTGATTCATCTCGAATCGATACTAATCCACTCCTTTGTTAATAAACACAAGTAAATTCACCCCCTTTTAAAAGTTGCAACGTAATATTTCGCTAGCACCAAAGTAATTACACTTAACTCGATCACGTCGAATTAAATAATGCATCTGAAAAGAGCTTTTTGCGTTGTCTAATTGTGCAAAGTGAAAAGCTTAGCGCCAAGTCGCGCACCTTTCAACCGTCAGGTTCGCCGGCTAATTGATAAGAAATTAAGATGTTACTTGTCAGATTTAATCAGATTCCGGCATCTCCTTTTCGGAGTATGAAATGGCAGTTAATTCGATTTGATGATTAATCGTAGCATTTTTATCAGTTGAATGGGCAAATAAATTAGGAACGGTGCAGTTTGCGTATTAAAAATCGAGTTGCCAATCTGCCGAACGGAAGGCCAATAAAGTCATCGATTGAGACCGGCTGCGAAAATTGTTTTTGCCATTGGTTTCTCCCCAACGGTGTCGATTTTTCCACGCTGTTAATGTGTCTTTTGTCAAAGCTCAAGGTTGAATCGGAATAACGTTTGTAAGTGATATGGATTTAGGTAATGCGAAATAATACTTACAACGAAATTCTTTTTGCACATAAAACGATTATATGTGTTTTAATTTTTCTAAATGATCGAATATTAGGTAGCATGGGATTTTTAATGAAATTCATTTCATTATTAGTGTGAAAACTTTTGCGATAACTTAAGATGAATTGCATGCATTTAATTTACAGATTTTAATACTAAGCACGTCGTGTATTTATGTCTCGCGACTTGTTTCAAATTAAAAACTTTTTTCAAACACGTTTTTATTAAAAGTTATTTTTCATGTTTTGAATTTACTGTTGACTCGTGAAAAGAATTAATAATAATCTGTGACATTAATTTTAAAATAATTTTAAAAAATTCTTTTAACATTTTAAGTTGGTTAAAACAATTTAAATTTTTTACTTCATTTTAACTTCAAAAAGAAATCAAAAAAGAAATTAAGTTGTATAACTAATTGTATAAAAGGTTAAGTCCATAAAATTCTATTAAAATAAATATTATGTGCTGATTAAACGTCTACTTAAAATAATGAACTTTAATATACATGCAGCAGGTTGATTAAATTAACAGACTTTCCTGATTATCTAAGATTACGAGAGAAAAATTATTAAAGCGCTAGAAATAATAAAAATATAATAGTACATGTAGTGCAAAAATATTAACCTTTCATAAATTAAAAAAAATCCACTTAATTTACTGTCCATCTTATCTACATATGGATGGCTTGTTACTTTGTTAAGTAAATTATCCCTTTAAAACCCCAATACACCTGGCAATATACATGTTCCGGAAACAAGGGGTAAAAAAAATTCACCCGTCTCCCAACATCTTGTTCTTGATGAGTTAAAGTGGCGGACCGTCTTCTCCACGTTCATCAGAATTAAATTTCCTGTTCGGTTTCTGCTAATATAAGCTTTTAGAGGAAGTACGACGCTGAAATTTCCTCCGATGGTTCATGCATTTTGATGTCCCGCAACTGAACGCAGTAATTTTGTGCTTGTTTTTTATCATTTATTTCGTAAATAAACCGAAGATGTTTTGCAAAATTAAATTAAATGAAGTTTTTCATTTTTAATTATCATTATCGATAGATAGATAGATAGATAATTTTAATAATTTTTTCTTATATGCGGTGATTTTAGTGTAAGGTGTATATCTTATTCAAGAGTGGATAAAAACTTTTAGTGCTCTTGATAAACTGCAAAACTTTAAACATAAATCTGCAGATTTATTTAATATCTCTACTCAACTTCGAACACGCTGAAAATTATTCAAGATAGTATAAATATTTGAAGTCAGATAAAGCAGCGAGTTGAGTGAATGCATGGACAACTTGTTGCCCTTAATCAGTAAAATTTGCTTTTGGTTTGATGGTTTTAAATACAATTAAATATTTATAAACATTCATAATAAAAATATTTGTTGATATACAATAAATTTAGATTTTTTTATAAAATATTCTAGAAAGCTTATTAGTTAGTTACACCTTGTTAACCTTTGTGGATTAACAAAATCAATAACGTATAATTGCATTATTTAAGCACTAGTTTCACTTTAATACCCGCATTTCAGGTTAATACTCGAAAGGCCAATATGATTAAATCGTTAAAAAATAAATATGAAATTTTGGTATGAAAAAAATAATTACCGAGGATTATTTTTCACACAATGAACTGAATTTTTTCGTTTAAACTTTCTGTTTAAGCATTTAACAGAACCTTAAAAAGGCTCCTGAGTTAATAAAAAATCTAATCCAGTAATTAAAAACTGTTCATAAAATGTATTACGAAACTGTATCCGTTTTTATATGTTGTAACTCGAGACGATAATTTACAACGTTCTCCGGAGTCGTTATTAAATTTTCTACTCCTAATGCCAACTTTTGTTCCTGGTGTATGTTACAGTTTTCGTTTACGAGTTATAAGTAACAAATGTCCCCATTTTTATATTATTGCACTTAACGGTTTTTGGTTAGTTAAACATCCATTAGTATAATTACAATCATCGAAAGCTGACAATAAGTGGATTTAGGTAATTATTCGGGCTTCCGTCACAAACCGTTAAGGGTGAAATTAATTACAGATGAGAAAACGACTGAAATTAATGGAGAGATCAGATTTCGTAAAGGGAATATATTGCCACTCGAGACTCTACAAGGACCTAGTCCTAATCGTTTTAGTTTCGGACAATATTAAAAGGTCCTGTGACAAAACGTCTTACCTACTTTACAATCTTGACACTGTTATATGTTCTACCTAAAACAACAATAATGTTTTCACACTCTCTCAAATTCGTTTTTGTTTTCAAAACGTGAATTTGAAGTATATCTGAAAAATGAATTTCTGCACCTGTAACAAAGTTCGAAATTACAAAAAAGATTTCAGTAAAAAACGTGTATTGTAGACGGTTTTCGTTATTTATTTATGGAAATCTTTTACGTCGTAATATTTTCATTAAATAATCTGAATCCTGTCAAAAGATACGAGGATAATGAAAGTGGAATTTAAAAAAAGGTACAGGAGTGTAAAATATGCAGTATATGAATAATTAATTAAAAAACCAAAAGTAATGTTTTCATTAAAAAACCATGACGTTACCTACTTTATATTTAAATACATAAACGAACAGAAATATATTTACAAATATGTTTAGATTTCGTTTTTTAATATTAAAATTATTAAATGTTATTAAAAAATTAAAAATTACATTTATTTCTTAACTTTATTTAAAAACTAATATTTGCGCATTCGCCATTTCTCAAAATTTATATCGTAAATTATTTTTAATTGATTGCAATAATTGAATTTTGTTCAATTACGAACCACACGTGATGATTTGATATATTTAAAATATCCCGAAGCGATCTGAATAAATAATATTCGAAGACATTACCATAATGGCATTTTAGATTGTTTGAATTTAATTATCAGAACGTAATTGTGTTTTGAAGCTACCCTCCAAAAGATTTCAATTGTTAAACTTGTGCCTTTTGTTACCGGTTCTAGTTAAGTAACTGTGGCAAAAAGTTTTATTTATAAATGGTGTTCGTGTTCCCACAGTTCTTGGATTTAATCCTTTTGTGTAACTTATTAACGTATTTATTATGTTATCTCTTTGATATAAGGATTATATATAAATAAAAGCTACCTATTATTAACATAATCTATACATTTTTATCTCGTTGATATTACACCAAGTTTCAATTAAATTTTGTTTTTGAATAAACATACAAATTATTCATATCAATACAGATCACAAACAAATTAAATTTTAATTCACTCACACATTGAGAGAAATTTATTTGTCTTCTCCCAATTATGTAATTTGTCTTTTAGCGACTTTCTTATTTGAATATTCATAAACAGGTAAGAAAACCGCTAATGGATATGAAACAGAAGGGTTGAAATGGGAATTTCGGCGAAGTTTTTCAAGTTAAGTAAGTGCGAGAATGGTAAAAAGTCGTTTAGAAATTATAACCGGGATTAATATGGTTTTTAATGGTGGGCGTAAAAGCTGAGTATCAGTGCTTCTTTAAAAAATGACTTTTATGAAAGACCTTATAAAAATGTTTCAAATTTCATTCACAATTATTAATTAATTCGTTTGTTTAAGAAAACTATAAAATCTTGTCTAATTTTTTATTTTTATTCTTCATATTTCATATTATATTGTTATATATTCAAATAGTTTTATTTTGCCTTTTAAAAAATGCATGTTTATTTATTATTTTATTGTTTAATTATCAATTTCCGTTTTTATATAGAATATGGCATATAGGCATATTCTTATTTACATTTAAATTTTTTTCGTAATTGAAATTCTTACGAATCAAATTCATGGATAAACTGATAAACCCAACCGTATCCTAATATCATTCCTACGAAATCAAATTTGATCCATTTGATATGGGATAACTGAAGATAATAAAATTACATTTCCATATCTGCAGCAGAAAAAAAATAACCAATAAAATTCTCATAAATATTTTACGTCGGCCGTAGGATAAAATTAAAAAAGAAGCACCACTTTTTAATTAATTTGTAACGGGTGTGTCGCATGTGTGAGAAATGTTTTTAATAAAACAAACAGTCATTTATATTCTCGTTATCCGACTGATAACGAAGATTGTATCAATTAATTATTTGTATGAATTATACGTGACATCATTTTTTTCTAATAAGACACGACCAATTATTCGGTGACATGAATTATGGAATTTAAATTTATTAGTATTCAAGCTGTTTCGTACGGATGGAATTTTAATAGGACCTAATTTAATCAAAACATAAACTTCCAACCTACTTACATTTTTGTAACACGCACCAACGACCATAGTCATAAAAAAGTTAAATGACTCCGAATATGAGATAAGTTATTGTTTTTCTTTGGCGGAGTAAATTATCATATATTCCGCTAACTTCTGATAAAAATGTGACATTTGACATTTTCAGTGTTCTTTTTACAAATTTAAATGTGAATAGATTAAAACAGTGCACTAAACAAAATCTACATTTTAATCTGATAGCATAATTATTATATTAATCATATTTTAGATCTTAAATAATAAATTTTGGTAACATTAATTTTTTAAAATAATTTTCCATTTGTTCGTAATAAATAGAGGGACAAATACAAAAAATATTATTAAATAATTAATGCATCATTATCAAATTTTGTTTTATTTAATAATAATACGTAGTCTATATTTATTAAATATTTAATTCAATAATAATTAAACTACTTATACAAGTAGTGTGAAGTTAATTAATTTATTAGTGAAATTTTATACCATAAGAATAATAATCGAGTGCACATGAATATTACTTGATTTGTAGCAATTCTAGTTTTAATATTTACACTACGAAATGAATTAATAGAAACTAAGAGAATCGATTCTCTTTTATATAGATCTGCAGATTTGTGAAATAAGCCATAGTATAAACCGAAACCGCACGAGTTTGATATTTAAGTCATTCATTCAACAAGTAAATCGTTACTTCATTGTAAGCGACGGAAATTCACATACGGAACGTTTGGAACCGAAACCAGTCCGGATCGTGACTATTTAAACCAAAATTATGGGCTTTCTGATGGTCTAAAAAGTTGTTTTGTGTAACCGAAACTAATTTTAAGTAACTTCCAAGCATCATATCATGAAAGTTTCGAGTCTAATCCAATTCATTTCGTCTCGCAGTAATAAAAACGTACATAATGAAACTTAAAACAGAATTTGCGCTCTAAACTGTGTTACGAGTTTTATTAAAAATTCGAAGACAATATTTAACGAAGCGTTTATACTCGTATTCTGTTTAAACTATACCGCATTTAAATCGTGTGCATCCAATATTAAACGACTGTTTCAAAGTGACTGGTGCAAATTAAGTTTCGAAATTAAGTATTCTCTGAAGTAGGGAAATAAACTTTATTTACTCATCGTTAATTATCTTAATTTTTATTACTTCGTTTTATTATTCAAATAGCTTTTCAATAATGAAAAGTAATTTGAATTTTGAATTTGACAATATTAACGTAAATCGTAACGTAGTCAGAAGTAAAGAACAATTTCGACTAGAATTACGTGAATAAAATACCGCCCTAAAGAGATTTACTACATTCGGTCAAGCTGCCATAAAATTAAACCCTTTTAGATTAAGGACAAAAACGGTTCGTGAAACTAAGAGAATTCAAGTTTTCAACAGTTTTGAAGCGATAAACATCAACCCCTCATCACATAAAATCATACATATAAAATTTAACTGGTTTCTATAGTTTTGTTATTCAGACCAGTTTTTTCCAACAAATCTCATTATCAAACAAACTGACATCTGAAACGAATCCAAGATAATAACTGTGTTACTGTGGCAAAACGGGGTTTGAATGAGGGTGGAATCGGAAGTGGCCGCAATGGAATAATCTCGGCTGGGAAATGCGTCGAACAACCTGACACTTTTGTTGTTCTTTATGGGTTACAAGTTGCCGAGGAATTTTGCAACTGTAAAAAGGAATAGATGGAAGTTCGATGTGTGTTTTTAATTGATTCGAATTATATTTTTAGATTGTGTTGTGGTACAACAGGTGTGGTCGAAGTTAATTGACATTCGTTGAAGCGATGTGTGATTGTGACTGGCAATTGTTCTGCTATGTTTCAATTAAATTTAATAATATTTGTTTGGAATTTTTTTAATAGAATATACGTGTTAGCATGTATGTATGATATGTATTATTTAAAAATAAATAACTAACCTGGAAATATTTAATTAAAATTCAATTTGGATTAATTAAAATTAAAATAGAAAGCACCAAAATGAAAAATTCAAAATTCAACAAAGATACAATAATTTAAAATTAATTGTGGATTATCAAATTATAATTAATTATAATTATAACTGTGAAATATTTCTTTCGCATATAATAATAATTATCAAAATTAAACTATTATTTCTGAACATTCCAAAATTTCTAATATTTATTAATTACACATTCAATATATTTAAGTCTATGTACATTTTAAGTGGTCTAAACTATTTCGTAACTTCTTAAAAAATTAATAATAATTCTATTATGATTGGATATATAATAAAATTTAAATAATATTTTATACATTTATGTATTTAATAAAAGAAATAAGAAAGTGATATATAAAATGCATTGGATATTTAAAAGTACAAATTTAAATAAATTAAAATAAACAAGTTTAAATATATATGTATTGAATTTTTTATTAAAAATAAGGTATAAATTATAATTTTTAATTTTTATAGTTAAAAAATTACGGGAAGTTTTATTGCCGTATTCAAATATTATATTATTATTAAAACATTTACGCAGTCATATTTTCTCGATGTATTTTAAAATTAATACTAAAATAATTAATATCAAAATTATGATGTTCTAAACTTTTAATAGAAATTTTATGTATGTACATACATAAAATTTGCATTTATTATTATTAATATGTTTATTTATTCCTAATTGTTAAAAAAAACATAATTTCAGTTAATTTAATTTTAATTTTAAGTTTAACAAAATATTTTACGTATCTTTTGGGGATAGAAATATATATTTTAAAAATATGTTTTATTTGACTGCAATGTATTGATAACATATTCAAAAAGTATTCACTAAAAGTTAAAATTTTCAATTATTCATGTGTTCAATGTGTTAAGTCATTTTTTACAATTACCATATAATACATAATAATAATTATATTTATTGAATCATCCATTTCTGTACATATATTCATATATTTATACCGCTTTTATATAATATTAACATGAACAATATACCGAGAATTAAAATAAAATTAAATTAAACGCAAGTTTACAACGTTTGATCCGAACAAACAACCCAAAAACGACAAATGCGGGTAGGAAACGACCCTTAAAACCTACTATCACCATCAGATTAAAAAAAAAGAACTAAAAAATAAATTTAAAAAAGTTACTCACCTTGACTAGAGCGGGAAGGATCGGGTACCTCTGGAGCACGCTTAACAGTGAGATGGACTCGCGCGGACCCACTTCTATATAGGCGGACACGTTCTCCTGGATGTGACGCGACGCCTGCGACGCCCAATCCCAACGCCTCTAGACTTTCCGCACCGTTTTTCTTTTCGCTTTTTTACCTGCAGTCAGCTATGCGGCCGAACCAGGTGAAAACTTGACTCACAATTGGGGATGCAAAGTGTTTAATATGTAAATTAAAAATATAATATTCATAAAATTCGAATCAAATACCTAATATTTATTTACGCATTCGCCAAATTTTTAAATCAATAATTTAATAATCGTGGTTGGATTACTAATCATTTTAATTAACTTTTCATTTAAATTATAAGTATACAATTTTTTCTATATACAAATTTGTCAAACGGCCAAATTAACAATTTTTTACATTAAAATAATAAATTATGTTGATCTGAATTAAGCTATTAGACATAATTAACATATATATCATTACATACTTTATACTACTTTTATACATTATACATTATACATTACAGATTACACATTACACATTACACATTACACATTACACATTACACATTACACATTACACATTACACATTACACATTACACATTACACATTACACATTACACATTACACATTACACATTACACATTAAACATTACACATTACACATTACACATTACACATTACACATTACACATTACACATTACACATTACACAGTATACATTATACGGGACGCACTTGTCATAATTTTAATAATCGATCCTTATGTCCCATAAGGACAACCGCTGATCTAAACAATACTAGTTAACAAAATAATTCAAAAATATACTTTTACAAATAATACATAAATTAATAAAGTAACGATTAACTGTAATTTATACACAATGCAAAATAATATATTTATTTTGGGTGAATGTCATATCTATATTACAAATAACCACATAAACCATAAATAACCAAATAACTGTGTCCCAATTTCACTCTGTTTTTAAATTACCTTTAACAATTATGCTTAACATTAATTAATAAATAATCATTGTGAAAAGTGTTTACAATTCGAGGATCGCTCGGTGTAAATAAAATTAACCCATTCGCACAAAAATAATTTAGTAAATTTAAGAATTTTTCTGTTACTACATAATTAAGTGGAAATCCTGGATTTGAAGCTCCCACTTTCCCAATTTCCAAATGTAAACAATTTTCCCGGCTTTAAATTACGACTACCACACTAACGAAAAGAATAAAATTCAAAACGCAATATATGATATTTTTATGCGGTGTAACAAAGTTTTATTCTCACAAGACAATTTGTTTTTTTCTTGATTGTCGTAAAACTGTTATAAATTGATACGAATGTCAATCGTAAAACATGTACGTGGCTTCTGTTTTATCGCAAATCGATGTTAATTATTATTTATAAGAGTAAAAGAAGAATTTAATACATAACTGTAAGGAACAATTGGTTTTCCCATGTAATCGAGTTCCTGTAAACCAAATACACCTTAAAAGTTCAGATCAACATCGACTTCCATAACTTAAATAAAAGGTAGCGAAATGGGATTATATAAATACGTTGGATCTGGAATCTGCACAAATTTATAAGAAAAAAATACCTGTTACTTTTAACTAATATAATAATCCCGAAATCCCGATCTTACACAAAAAGAAAATCAATCTATATCTATAGCCTTTCTTCTGCAAAGTCGAAATTTCTAAAGTAATCGATTAAATTTCTTGACGTTTAACGCCGTTTTAAATAATTAACATTGTTTTTACTATAATGCGGATACGCCAGACGTGCTTTTATTTCACATTTTACGTCGAAGTTCGAATAAAACGTAGCTAATATTGCCATAAAGATAAAACAAGCTTTGTTTTAAGAGATAAAAATTTATTAAATTATGTTTGACGCTCGTAAAATACTACAATTTTATAATATTTTAGAATTTGTATTAATAATTTTTTTATTAATTGTTTCAGTTTTAAAACTAAAGTTAATTTGTAACGTGTAATTTTTTTTTTTTAAATAATCTATACAAAACTTTAAGAAATTTTGGACATGGACAAATTTTGAATTATTACAATTATAACAATACCATAGACAAATTGTTAAGTTTTATATACATATTAATACTAAATGATTTATATAAATTACTTTAGTTTTTTATCTAAAATAAAATTGAATGAAAATTGTCGAAGGATTTTGTGTTGAATATTTTAATAAATAAATAAATAAAACACATTTTCAACATTAAACTATAAAACATGCAGCAACAAAGTTATATTCAAGTTTCCGATTAAAATGATTTGCATCATTTGATTTCAATTGCACATTTGCATTAAATCAAAACTTGAAACTGACGGACTCAAATGCGGAACAAAAACACCACCACCGCCATCACCACTACCAAAACACACATCTCCAACGTTAACATTACCCGTAACTTAATCAAATTAAATCACTGCCGCCCTTAGCACGTAAGACATACATGCGGACGCAATTAACAAGTCTGAAAGTGCAATTGTCTAGAACCCAAATTCTGGTTAGTGCGATTAATTAAAATCAAATTGTTCTGCATGATATTAATGGAGAATGGAACGCAATTCTTGTAAAGCGAACAAAGGGCGAATGTTACAAAAGTGCCAAACTCTATTGGTTAATTAATTAATTAACGGTAATAATTAGCATTTTCAGGTAGGAATATCGTGAACAAATAACAAAGGAACCCGCAACAGTTTCACATTATATTCATCTTGTGTAAAGTCAAATACATGATGTGAGACTGAAAAATTTAAACAGAGGTTAGTTTAGGAAATTGAGAATTGAGTTGGAAGCATAATTGAGATTTGTATATTTAACGAAGAAGTGAAATCGATATTGATGGATAAAATTCTGTGGTATTATATTTTTATTAATTCTTTGTTCGTAACAGTGTAAATAAATAATTGTAATAATGTTTATCTGTATATCTGATGTATTTTAATTGCTTTATTTTTATTTCCAAAAGAATTTTGAAATAAAAATTATATTGAACGCATATAAACAAAGGGTCTTGTTAAGTAATGAAATGACGTATGGCTTATGTAAAACAGTAACTTTTATCCAATTAAAGTGGAAACACGAAACAACGATGCAGAAACAATATTATTAATATGTTATCTTAGAAGTGCTCATTATAAGTTCTTCGCAAAGCCCGCTTGCGATAAATAACTGGAGATAATTAAGACAGTCTCATTTGAGTGTCTATTGAGCACAACAGGTGAGCTTTGCTTTCAATTCTCAAGATGTAATAATGTAAAACGGACGAATGAAAAGGGTGGCGATTTCTAATAATGCTTTAGAAAATACAATTAATCAAGGTGCTGATAAATTATCACTGATTATTTTGCATGACATAAAATTACTTTTTATGGTATCCAAAAGATTTCTTTTTTGCTCCCATTTAAAAAGGTATATTCAATTATATAAGGTTTTCTTTAGTTTGATTTCATCACCATTAAAGCGGATTTGTTTAATTAGATTTATGATTTTAGTTTAATTACTTGAGCTTAAATTATAATTAATGTTGCTTCATATGAAAAATCAATATTATTTAAAACGTATTTTTCGAAAATCTTAATTATTTTAAGTTTCTTGCTATACAGTGGAGCGTAAAATACCCAATTGAATAACATTTTAATAAAATGATTATACTATATATTATATTGGAAAGAAAGCCTTTGATTCTACTGGATTTTGAGAGGTATAGCATGCATGACAGAGATGGTAAAATATTCTCACTACGAAGCAAATTTGAAGACTTTTATTGCTTCTGTCGTGCATGATCAGATGGTTTCCGATTGATATATCAATTGCTTATAATTGTTACTAGGAGATTATTTTGACAAACTCATAGTATATAAGATCTAAAAAATAGTTTATATCCTATATGTATTTTAAATTTACTAGCAGTTAAATTTTAGCTATAATCGATTTTATTAAGAATTTAAATTCATAGTGTTTTAAGTTACATTTGAATATACGTATTTATTTATCGATTTACATTTTTAAATTTTTTATTGAGCATTGTTTTATATAATTATATATTATACAACATATTAAAAATGGACGGCTGAAACGAAATATATAAATTCTATCATGTACAATTGTCGTTATTACGCACAGTAATTGTAATCATAATCGACTTTAGACAAAAACTGGTGAATTTGTTTCAATTTATTTTTAAATATTAGTAAAACTGCAAATACAACAATAATATATCTATATTAAAATATAATACACAATTCAAATATAAACCTGCTCTGAAAATAGGTAGGCACCGAAAAATAAATGAGAAAATTTCGAAACAGTTTGGCGATGATATAACAAATAGAACCTTGAGAGATCATCGGATGAATGAAGAATTTTAAGAATTGCTTTCAGAAAACCTTTGCTATCAAAGAAAAATAAAAAGACCAGAATGAATTTTAAAATATTTAATTATTGATCTCTTTCTCACAAAATAAATCAAGTTCCCACACTTTTTCCAGACCTAAAAATATATTTTTAAATAATATCTAAAATAAAGATATTTAACTATAGGTAAATAGTTTATATACTTTTTCCACTACTAGTTTATATATTATTATAATGTAAATTGTACATAATTAATATTTAAATTTAACTTTATAATATTAACATATTTTAATTGATTTATTTTTGTGTTTTTACCTTTAAAATGTAATTTTATAAGAACTTTTTATATAATAATCATATTTAAATCAATGCGTTTTACATATATGTTATAGTTCTGTATCTTTGCTATTATTCATATAAAATTGTGAATATTTTTAACATTAAATTCAATTTATTATTTTATTACGAATAAAACTAATATTTTTCTGACTACCGTTTTAAAAATGTACATTTCAAACTGTACAAAACGCAGGGAGATTTTCAGATATCAATACATCACTAAAAATTAATTTCAATTGACATTTAATATCGATTAGCACTTTTCCATTTCCTGCAAGTAATCGCCCTGCATAATTCCAAGTTTCATTTGCTGCCGCAATTCGATTAACGTTGCGCCGCCTGTTGATTCTCTTCCTCTTTCTGGTGTAGAGGAAAAGAACTGGCAGGGCCGCAAAAAGAGTGCGCCATTAGACAAACGAACAAGAATACTTTTGCAGCAACCGCCCAAATCAACCCTGACATTAATTCGAATGCATTACGTAAAACATACCCGAATAACAGATCGGATGTTGTAAATATTGAATTTCGAGACGACCGATCCGAATGTGAAATCGAGACGGACTGGAAATCAAAAGTACCTGTTGCTGACGTCGTGTCAGAAACCGTGTTCGACCTGGATACAAAAAAAACGAGAATCAATTAGCACTATACGGTGTATCATTGTAAAAAGAAATGTCATACAATATTTATTTTTTTATGTTGTGTTTTTTCATCCAATTGTTTTGCCCGTATCAATTTCGTTAGTTTGCGAAGATGGAAATGTGTGTACGAAACACGTGACGATTCATTTTGAAGCTTGACTTTCTGATTAATATTTGGTCGTTTAATAACTACTGCTAAATTTGTATACTAATATAAATATAGTATAGTAAATAACTAAAATTAACCGAGGAAAGATAAAACAAAATAATTATAATAACATGAAATTTTTGTCGTGTCGGTTCTGTGAAGTCGCCTATCGCTTTGCCTAAACATTAGCTGTTGTTTACAAATTGTTAAATTATTATGTTTTATCGTTCAATAAAGTTGTCAAATCAGATTTATGAGTATGGGGTTCATTGATGAACTATCAAAATCCTCTCACCAGTTTATCATGTGGAAATCGCATAGTACGTGAATTTTGTCTAAAAAATTATGTAATGAGCGAAATGAGTACATTTAATGTATAGTCGTTGTGTCATGCAAAGTTTTCTACATTTAGACATTTCCATTATACGCAGGAATTTTAATAACACACAAACTATTTTAACACCACCTTGAATCATTTCGACTAGACGAAAAATTTAATCGTACTAATTGCAAGAGAACTTGTGCAGCCAGAATTTCATACCTTTGCAGTCTAAGGTCATAAATATTGTAATTGGCAATTAGACGTTAATTAGCGCGCCTGAAGAATGTCCCAAGATATTTGGTTAATATTCGCACGTCAAAGGCGAACACACACACACATACACACACCTCCTCTCAGATGTTTACGTAACGTTTTACAAAAAAAAAAACCTCAACGGCAATTTGTAGTTTTAAACCGAATCTGTGGGGACGGGTGATTTTTTTCGAAAGAATTTCAATTAAAATCAGCACCACGCATTCCAAACGACATGCACGAGAATTACTAGGTTTGTCCAAATGTTACGGTTTATAATTTGAACTAACATAAATTCCTTTCATCTCTAATGCAAATTTGAACGTCTTTGTTCTTGAACCCTTTCATTTTCTGTCATAAAGTGCAGTACACATTTGTGCAGTAACTGTACTACACTTGATTTTAGTTTTCAAGTTCATTTTTGCTGAACTAAATAAAAAACAAAATCAGAAATCACTTACTGAAATTATTATTTCAGTTTGTATATATACAGTACCAGTCAAAAGTAGAGCAGTAAACATAATTTTAATAAAAGCAAATAGGATGTTATCAAGGAACCATATTTTTGTTAGACATTGTCTTTATAATTAGATTGATATTACACTTGAATTTAAACAGAATCCATTTCTATAACATTTTTATGAATTTTTTTATTTATTGAACAGTCAAAAGTAAAGCAACACCGTCATTAATCATTTACTTTTAGTTTGTTTATGCATACGGTGGTTTGATAATACTAAGTAAAGTCAGATAAAAATGCCTACAGGACGAAGTTTCTCGAATTATCTTAAAAATCTTGTTGTTTGCAAGTACAGATCAGAACTCAGAGTTTTATGTCAAGAACAATTCGAGCCTCTAACAGATAAACTGTAGCAACACTTCCTAAGTCTGGACTACGGAGAAAAACTAACAATGCTAACGATCGGAGTATTGTAAGAACATATAAAGGTTAAAGCTTTCGTGACCGTTGTTTTCATATCTATAGTTGTTCGAGTTTATAACCTATATAACGACGGTTGTTGGAATTATTTCCTGACGTTTCGCTAGTATATTCAGACCTCTGAAGATGCTAGTCAAGAACATCCAAATGTAACCAGATTAAAACTGTCGAAGATCTTAGGACTAAATATTCACATTTGGGAGTATCTGTCTGTACCGTAAGACGTAGTCTACGGCAAAATAATTTATATCGAAGAAGGCTCGCCATAGAACCCTTCAATTCAAGAAAAATTAGAGCTACCAAACTCCAGTTTGCATGGAAGCACTTAAACTGGTCTAAAAAAATGGAGAACCGTATTGTTTTCTGATAAAGTAAATTTAATTTATTTTCATCAAATGGAATTCGATGGATTAGACGTCCAGTCAAACAAAATGTTTGTTTGAGAACAATTAAGCATGGGGTTGGAGGAATAATGGTGTGGGACTCATTTTCACGGTTTGGAATGGGACCATCAGAAAAAAATGAATGGAATAACTGATAGGATTCGATATTTAGACATCCTTTACCAATTTTATGCTGCCATAAACTGAGGAAAATATGCCCTATCGTGAATATGTCGTGAATTTTCCAGCAAGATAATGATCCGAAACATACAGCCAAAGTTATCAAAGACTTTTTTGGTTCCAATAATGTAAATGTTATGAAGTGGCCAGCCCAAAATTCTTATCTAAGCCCCACAGAAAATCTAAGGGAGATGAAATCTAAACATGAGGAAAGCTCACTCAAGCAAATATACAAACTCAGATGAATTGTTTGATGCTATTAATACTATTTGGAATTCTATTTCTAAGCAACCTTGTTTCTTCCATGAAAAGAAGATGTCAAGAAGTAATAAAAAATAATGGATATGCTACTAAATACTAATAAAAAATATTTAAAAGCTAGGTATTTATTCCTTTACTTTTGACTCTTTGTTTTATTTTATAATACTACATTTCTCATCCTTTTTATTTTATATCAGTTATATAGCTATAGAAATTTTTATTTGTCTTGATAAAAGAGTACATTTAAATATACATATTATTGTCAATTATGCAGTATGTTTGATAAAACAATACAGCAGTATAATTGTTTATTAGTGAGTTTATTTAGGTATTTATTAATATTAAACAAAATTCAAGGATCAAAAGTAGAGCAACTTTATAATAAAACAACCTTACGTACATTTAGCCTTCTTTTATTTAGTATTTAGTAACATTCCCATTATTCTTAATAACATAAATATAATTGTTTCTATGAGTGATTTTGAACAGCTTCGTAGAGTTCATTCATATTGAACAGTCTTTTTGCACGGATTTTCCGATCAATTTCTTCTTAAAGGTTTATATTGAGGTCTGGGTTTTGTGCTGGCCAAGCCATGACACGTACTCCTTGAGAAACAAACCATTCTTATTCCAAGAGAATTTTTTATAAATGTGAATGATTTCTGATGGTATTTATAAACTTGGGTTGGACTAATTTCTTTTTCGTTTTTCATTGGAGAAAAAAAATTTGATAACAAAATCGATAATAGTAATAAAACATACATCAATCCCGTGTTCTGCGTTGTAAACAAGCGTTCACACGTGTTATAGAAACGCAAATGTTAGATTTCACATGAAGATTACCATAGTGCAATTATTACGGTGGCAAAACGACCGTGATAATTCCAATACACGTTAAATCGATTTCATGGAAACGATCTTTAGCGGTGGTAAAACCGCGTGTCATCAAAGAGAAAAGTTGCGACGGTTTTCCGATTATAATATTACGAGAGATTTAACGATTATGCAGGTTCATACGTTTTTACATATTTTTGCGGATCATTTTCGTAGGAATTGTCGATAATAAATTTCAGATAAATAATTACTTAAATACATAAAATAAAAATTTAATATAATAATAGCGATTTAAGAGCTTTTCAATGCAACAACTTGCATGTACATGCACAATATTCATGTAACATCACTCTAATAAAATCCGGCTAGAACAGTGTCAACCTATATAAATTCCATTGGACATATTCCAGTTATTAACATTGGACCCCCACACTCACACACATACACATTTCATCCCCAAACTGAGTATGAGCCATTTAATAAACCTGCAGTATTCGTAGTAAACAACTTCCATTAAATAATTTAATATCTGTCGTGCATTGTGTTCGGTTCTCTATATAAACGTATTTAAACTACAGTTAATTATAAAATCGTTAAGCGATAGACAATGATTTTGTAATGTGGAAATTTTGTCGGTCACAATGCAGAGAATGATCGGAATCCGCAACACTATAATCTTGATTTGTAAACCACGAAGACGCGTCAAATTCGCGTGATTATCGCTTAATCAGAAATTATCGGCTAACCGGATGTAAAGTTTGTAATCTGGGCATTTTGATTTGAACGTTTCGACTTCCTGTTCTACGTTTTATATTCGCCATAAAACTAGAACAATTATTACAAGTTAATTATACCGTTAAAACGGGCACTAAACGTAACGAGAACTTAACTGAAGTCGTCGCGTTACTTTTATGGCTCGTGTATAAAAATAATAAATACCCTCAGCCGGAAATCGGAGATTTCCCCAGTGTGTGCGTGTTGATTCTTGTATTTGTCCTAGTAAAATGAGGGAAAGAACATCTCCCATGTTATTCCGATGTCTGACTCAAGGACCCACTTACCTTCGACAAATAAGATGTTGCTGCATGACGAATTTTATCTACACTCAGTTTATGCACGAGGGATAAACATATTTTCAAGTCAGATGGAATTTATGAACGGGCCAATTTACTGAAAGGATTTTTTTAGATAAATTAAATGGTCTATGTTTTAAAGAAATGGGCACAAGGAGTTGTTGCTACAATATAGATGAAACATAATAATTTCATGTATAATAAAAAATTGATTGTTTACAAGTACAAAATTATCACACATATAAAATATATTATGATCATATTTTAATTTTTTCCTTGGTCTCTTAATAAAATTGTATAACTGTCGTATAATTTTATCTTCCTGAACAATATTTAATTTCTGATAATTTTCAGTTGCTGCACAATTAGAATAAATAGCGACCTCTAGTAAAGGGTAGAGAAATTTGCTGAAGTAAATATTGATACTGTAGAATTTGGCATTGATTTAAATTAATTGTTCCGTTTAATATACACGAAGATGTTGCAAGATGTAGTTTAGTTTAGATTAGATAAAATTGATATTAATTGAAATATCTTACAATATAAAGTTAATCTAAGTTTTAAATTTTTTAATATATAATATGTTATATTAAAATTCATTTTGACCTAAATTTGAATGAAAACGCCCTAATAAAACATTTTTATCTACATTTAATCTAGTTTAAAACTCGTTAAAACTTAAATTTTTACTGAAACAATATTTTGCATATATATATGAATAACAAATAAAATTTATAAAATTGTAAAAATCAATTAAATTAAAAAATACATATTTATATTATATTTAAATACTTTTAATAATTATCTTATCATTTTAATTAAATTAAAAAATAATAAATAATTTAAATTTGTAATATTCCAAATTTAACTTAACTCATAGCATTTTAAATTCTTGTATATATTGTATAAAGTTTAAAAAAATAAAAATAATATTAAATTAAATCAAAAGACATATTAAACTTTACTAATTAAATGTATAACATAACATGTTATGTACTATTTTTTGAAAAATTTTATATATTAATCATTAATCTAATTTATTAAACTTATTTTAAATTCACTTTAAGAATAATCTAAGAATATCAAATCTAAAATAAATTATTTTAAATTTGTAAACGAAAAAAATAAAATTAGTAATTTCAATTTATAAAATTTAAAAAATTAAGCTTCAAAAAATAAAACGAACCATTTCAATTAAATCATTTTAAGTGAAAAAAATTAAAATATCAAGTTTTACCAATCGGATTTAAAAAGAATCTAAATTTATAGGATTTTAAATTTTAACCTTATAAAATTGAAATCAAGAAATTAAAAGAATTAAAATTTTTAATATACATTTTATATAAATCGATTTTATTATTATTTGCTTGCTCATTTGTAAATATATCTTCTCTAAGGTAAAATCCTCATATTTATAATACAATATATTGTAATATATAATAATTACTAAATGGTTTTCATCCACCAACTAAAACCATGAATGTATTATTTAGGTCCTTATACTATGTTTTATTTACAACCTTATAATAATTAATACAATAATATTAAAATAACAAAATACTTAAAACTGGTAATATTTTTAAAACAAATTGTAATTATATTACTAATTACTTTATAACTAATTATTACTAATTTTTTTCCATATCCACTACATCTTCAACTTTATTAACTTAACCAGTTCACCACTAACAAAAGTTTACTAGCGACATTTATCAGTGGTCATTAATTAAAAAAAAGTTTCAATTATCTTAAACATTCTTAATCCTTACATTTAAATTAACCAAATTTTATTGAATAAGCAAAATGATTAGAAAAAAAACTAAATATTCGAATCTTAAAATCACATACCTTGAATTTCACAAAGATTGAGCTAAATTGCACTGCATCACATTCAGAAAGTTACAGTTAGTGAGAATTGAATTATTTTCATTTAATGTATTCTCTACAGGGAAAATACCTATTTATGTGAAAGGGCTACACAACATTGCAGTGTTACTGACATATATATCTTTAGGCTTTACAATGGGCACGTAATATGTTATTACTAAAATCTTGGAAAAATATCTCTGAGGTAATTACTTTAATTTTTAGTTAGGCTAACATTTTTAGCAAGTGTTCGTCCACGTAAAGAAAAAATGAAAGGTTCAACAACAATTATAAGTATAAGAAGAAGAAACGAGATTAAAAATAAGTCAATGCATCTATAAAAGCTGTTTGAAATTGTTCCCATTGATTTGAATGCAAGCTTTGGCCCGCCGAATCCAATTTTAGCACACCGTTCTTTTTAACATTCTATACGGGGTGTTTTGCAACTTATCCGACAAATTATAATAACATACTCACTGTTGCATAAGTAGTCGATTTATCATAATAAACAAACACCTTAACCTTAACCAACATAATACTCGCAAACTTCTAAAAAGATTATTTAGTTTCATTCATTTACATACTTCATTAATCAGTATGTATTTTCAACACCGTTCATATTCATCAAAGTTTTTTGTAAAACGTCTGTAGAAATAACACCATCATTAAAAATATTTCCGGAATAATAAACATATGTTTTGTGAGAATTATCTAGGGTTTTATCTGTTCCTTCCCACATTCAATTTTCTTTAATGATCCATATTGTTTGTCCTAAATATAGAATGTGAAATATAGGTTTTAGCAATATAATAATTTCGTCAGAGAAAATAAAAATGCTGATTGTATAATAATTTATTATATAATACGTACAATAATAAGAGTAAATATTTTACAGTATAGTTAAAACTTAGTCTAAAGTAAACATCTATGATAAGAGAAATTAACACATGAACAATATCAATTCCTGTTACCCAGAAAAATATTTGAAACACTATTTAGATGGAATAAACGAAAATATAAAACACACATACATTAGAATTTTACTAGTAGAAGTATTTTGGTAGTTTTATAGAGCCAGTCGAAAAGTTTGCAGTTATAATCTATCTTCAGAAAGTTTGTTATCGTGAACTGAAGTACATATATTTTACAACCGAGCTTACATTATCCGAATTGCATAATTTAAAGTCGATTTTGGAGTTGAATGAAGTGTAATTAAGCTTCTCGATAAAAGTAGGTCGATATTAAAAACAAGTGACCGCATTGAAGTAACATCTCCAGTAGCGTCCTTTTTGCTGGCCGCTATTTGTATGACCTCTTCTCTGCAAATCCATCTGGAAATTAAAAAAAAACGTACGTCAACTTTTTAATCCAAATATAATACGATAAGAACATGTTTCGCCTTGACACTTTCAAATTTCATTTGACAAGGCGATAAAATAAAAAGTTAATTAAGTCAATGGCAAAAATTTATGAAATTTTTCTTTGCTTTTCCTGTTGTTTTGTTTGTTATATTTAATCGCCTGACAAGTAGGTCAAGATTTTATTTACTTCGGGACATGTTTTGTGTACAGATTCAAAGGGATTGCTAAAAAATTAAAACATATCTGTTTTTATCTCAATTCATGTTCATTTCATAAAATGTGAACGGACTTCATTTTACATTTTTACAATTGAAACATTCAATAAAATTAACATGCACAAAAAAATATGTTTCCCATGTTTGCGTAAATATTATTTTTTTATCAAATCAAAGCAAATATCTCATCATAAAACAAATATTTAATATTGGTTATGAGAGATTTTACAAATTTATTTTTAATCCCAACAAAATAACATAACAATTCATATTCATTCAATTTTGTTATGATTTCCTAAAACCTAAGTTTAATTAAAATAATCCAACGAGTCGATCATTGTTAATAGTTAATTTAAAATTTGAATTAGCAGAAAAGCTAGAAATCTGCCCAAAATTAATATTAAAGTTCCTGTTGTGTGGGTTGTTTTAAATTAACCCCATGTAAATAATTTCGCGATAAATAAAATAAATAGCGTTGTAAAAAATGAAAATTAATTACATCGTGTTTTAAATCAAAATTTAATGGTTGCTTGCAAAAAATTGTGTTGTATTAAGATTAATCATCCAAACGATTAAAAATCTCGTCCTGTATCACTGTCTCATAGTCGTGGATTATAATATTAGGTTGTACATTTATTATACCTACCTAACATAAAAACCGATACACCCTCATAAATACATTTTTTTTTTTTTAATCTAATCGCTCACAACAAAATTTGTTTCACAAATTGTCTTTGATCGTTCATCGAACTAACAAAAAAAGGATGCGATGAATAATTGTCGGGCGATCAATGTCTTTTGATCTGTGAAATTAATTTTGTATAAATATAAAGGAGTTCAATTATTTTCTTTAACACAGTCAATTAGAAGTCGAAATTGGAAACAGTCCATATAAGCAGAAAATTCTTGTTTGACCGTTTTTGTTTCATTAAATATTGATTAAAACTTTATTAAGGAACGTTTAAAATCAAGATTCGATGGAATGAAACAGGTAATGATTAACCTGTTAGTTATGCACATCACAGATATCATGTCAATTATCACATTTGTTTTAATCTAGTAACTTTAATACACACAATACATAATAATAACATTAGTTTATTGTCATCAAATTAAATATGAAAATACCAGAAGACAACATACAAATAAATAAAATTGATGTAAATATTCTTTCACAGTATTACACTTAAAATTGGTAGATATCATTGAAATGTAAATATATAAATATATTCGACGAACAAAAAACATACATAAGCCAATAATGAAACTTCCTCTTATCACATCATAGTTTAAAAGAAATCGTAGTTCATAAACTCTTCCAGGGAATTGTTAACTTTTTGGACTTGTTTCTACTGACACACTTAATATTTCAGATATTTTATTAAAATGTTAAAATAATCAATCAAATGTTGAGTAGGTTAGATTAGGTATAGTGTTGTTGGAAATAATCGGCAGCCATAAACATATTTGCGTCTAAAATGTATGTACATCATATACAGCCAAACATGTTCTGAATTGTATTCTTTTACAATTTAAGTATTTTTCCGAGTTCGGAGATGTATTTATGTTCATCATCGTCTAAAGCATCTATTGATAAATTAAAGGTTAATTTTTGTAGTTCGGTTATTTTACTTCTTTCACAACTATACAAATTTGAAAAAAAAAAAGCCGTGGTTGAACAATACATGTCGTAGTGAGTACATGAATTTATACTCTTGGAAAAAATTATTCACTTTATCAAACTATTTATTATTTTTAGAAAAAACAAATAAAATTGTAATTGTATTGGTTTATTAAGTAAATATTATATTAGTCTAAAAAACATACATACAATTCCTAGTACGTGTACATACATAGTATCCAGATACTATACAAAAATTAATTAACAATTATAACATTTGTAACAAGTCAACAAACAAGAATCAAGGACTCTTCGCACCGATTGAAAACTGACGAAGAATTTAGTCGAAACACATTCAATAATATCCATCATAACCTTCTGTTCGGCATTTAGATTTTGCTTCTTTTTGCCATTTAACTTCATCCCCCAAAGATTTTTCCTCGCATCTGGTTTCCTAAACGAATTAGTGAAGTAAATCTTCAAGTCATTAGTCGCGTTTTTGTAATCGTCCCAACGTATTTTCTGCATGAACAAATTTTTAGACAGTGTAGTACCATACGAACCAAGAATCACTTCATTATCTACCACTGTAAAAGGTAATTTTTTCTCCTCTCCAATGTCCTCGTCGGAATCTTCGGACTCTTCCGAATTGTCGTTGGTCGTGTCAACGGAATTATCAAGGCAAGAGTCATCAACAAAATCCACATCATCCGCGTACCTTCTGCAAGCCGCGCATTTGTTGCATGGGGGTGTTTGTTGGCGCTCCAAATACGCCCAGATATCCCAGTTGCACGCCGCCATAGCTTTCAACACTTGACGCGATTCGTAGGTAACCAAATGTCCATCGTCAGTCGGCTCTTCGTTCAAGACGTGTTTTCGATAATATTCACGCAGATTGTCCAGCAAATGGTCGTTTAATAAGTTTTTCCTGCGACGCTGTTGAACGTTCGCCATTTTGTACGAAGGAATTACAACTGTTGTTTTTATGAACTTATTCGCATAAAAACTTCCTATTAAGATATACAGCTTGAAATGATTATTTAAGATTGTGTTTAGTCTTTTAAACATTTAATATCAAGATGACAATTAAAAAGAATCTGACAGACGTAAAACGTAAATTTGAAGTTATTTTGAAATTTACAGCGAAATTAATGAATTTAATTTTTGAACTACCGTTATACACAAATCACAGTAGTTTGCTTTATCGCCGACATCGCTTCGAACACACAAAATATGAATATAGTCAATTTAAATGACCGAAAAAGAAATGGTAAAGAAGTCGAATAAGTTAATTTCGCTGATAGTAAATATTAAATTGAACAAACACATAATATACATAAAACATTATTAAAATATAAAAAGGAAAAATAGGATTTGACATATAAACAAATTAGCATGTAACAGTTACCGTTAATTTTAATTGATTAAAATTATATAATTATTAATGAACTACACAAATAAATTTGACATTTAACTTGCAAAAGCACATAAACAAAAATTTAATCTTGTAACTGCGCCATCATTTCGTCAATTGCCCTCAATTGTTCATTCAACATCTGCACGTCTCTAAGCATGTTCTTCACATCATCATCAATGTCGTCGTCGTCCTCAGTAATTACTACTTCGCCATCATCGAAAAGTATGCCTCTATCAAGATTTGTGCGCGGTTCAGGGACATTAAATCGTGTAGTTGCAGTTCGCAACTTAAAAATTCGTTCATCACTTGTCACAGAACCGGAAATTGTAGACGATGGCAATTTGATTCCGACTCTTTCAAAATAAGTGTTAAACCACTGATCCGTGTCTTTCTTCATTAATATCCGTTCCAAAAGTTGTTTAATTTCAATTATTTGATAGTTAGGCGTTTCTCTTATACGTGCAAAATAACGACTTGTTAAAGATTTAGAACGTGAATTTCTACATACACGATTTGTATGTAGGATGGCCTTATTGATGATATTTAAGTTGATGTTGATTCTTGTGCTCTGGTCAAAAGGTACAAGACCAACACGTTGGAGACAAACTTGCTGGAACTCTTGGTCGTCTAATTTCAGTTCATTTTCCTCACGAAACAAGTTTTCGTTATCAGCCATTGGGACATCGTCATCTATTACAATCTCATTTGTTTCCATTTTTACTTGACCTTTAACGAATTACTCACAAATTGTAATGTTAAGAAAACTGAATGCGTATATTTTTTCCACAACGAGTTTTGCTACATACGCACTTGAGACTTCTTCTTGACGCTTTGTAGCCTTTCAATCTAACAGGGGCTTAAAAATTAATGTTCAGGTGTTGTCGTAATAAAATTAATGGTTATGTTCTAATAACTATTGTCTAAACTTTTGTTTAACGGTCTACAACGTAACCTTAAAAACCAAGAACACGTTCCGTTCCCACAAACTTTCGTCCATCTGTGCTAGTTAATATATTATCAAAAATAATAACACAACAATTAAGGTAATAATCCATTTAATTTTGAGATAATAAAATTAACAATATCAAAAACTTAGAATAGAAATGGATGGAACAGAAATGAAGATTAAAGAACATCTTGGTGTAATGGGGTCGCAATCGATAAACCTTCAAGATGAAACCGACAAACCGGAATTCAAACAATATCAAAAACTTAGAACAGAAATGGACGAAACAGAAATGAAAATTAAAGAACAACTTGGTGTGATGAGGCCGCAATCGATAAACCTTCAAGATGAAACCGACAAACCGGAATCTAGTGCAACATGTTCGAAAAAAAAATCACCAAAGAAAGGAATAAATCTGAAATGGCCCCCAAACACAACGGCTAATCACGTCGCAAATATAGTATCAAGGTATCCTCCAGAAAAACAAGAAGCCATGAAGGAAGTTTTGAAAAAGATGTGGATCGCAAATGAAGCATGTAAAGAATTTCTGGAGCATATCAACAATAATTATAAACTATTAGAAGGATATGACAAAGTTGATATTGATATGCTGATTTTGTACAGTGACATTTATCGGCTGCATGATCAGTTAAATGACATTTGTAAAACAATGATAGATGATTAAAACTTATCGTAATTTTAACATATGTATTATGTTCGTTTTTAATCTTGTATTATGTCGTTTTTATACTATTAAATGTAATTATTTTCTATTTGTTTAAGTCTAATTTGGATAACCTCACTAAACAAACAAATTAAATAACTTCAGTGTGTATATTGTAACAAATTTTGTATAAATTAATTTTTTGTATAAAAATTTTTATTAATAAAAATTATGTTTTTAAATTTTATTAATTTTTTCATTTCCTCTTCATTTGTAGCATGTCTCTGAAATTGAGATCGTTATCATATCCGAGATAACGAAGAAAAGAGCACAGGAGGAAAACATTATTAAAAAGTTGTCAAGAAACCTAGAAGAGTTGTCAAAAGAGAAGACGGTTTTGTGCCAGGTTGCCAATTTTGTTTTATATTAAAAATATGACTTCTGCTAAAATTGTATTACCAATTTTCAAAACATATATTATTTATTATGAACGATATTATTGAGAAAAAATCAGAAATCAACATTTAAATATTACTATAATTTTATTACATTCTTAATTCGTTATTCAGTTGTTTAGCACAGTTCTCTTCTGAAACCGAGAAATTTTACCTTAATTGCAATTTTGATACATGCCACGTAGCCCAAATGTATAATATCTAACAAAATCGCGGCTAGATATCACCAACATTGTACATTCTCTACATGTATGTAGAGATGGATGTAGTTTATCCACAATCAGACTAGTAGGTTTTATACTGGTTTGACCACTTGTCAAACAGGGTGTATCGGCTTGCCTGCAGAACAAGTGCCATTGACTACCACCTATATATACAAGAGCAACTGAATGGTATCTTAACAACGATTATACAGATCTCAAAAGTCATATATGAATATATTAAAATAAAATTACAGTTTAAATTTTGTTGTAATATTTTTTTATATGTTTATTGTATCAATAAATCTTCTAAAATTATAATATCTTCGTCATAAGCAACAATAGAAATATCAATTTCACATTCATCAACATCTTCTAAACCATTTATAAAAGTACTATCATTCCCACATTCATTCAAGAGTGATGATGGTGCTTCTGGTGGAACATCTTTTTTTTCACTTGTTGTAACCTCGTTATCGTTCACATTTTCTTGCATTTGTTTTGAGTAATTGTGATCCAAAAGATGGATTCTGCTACGTTGAACCATTGTAGTTGTATTGTATTGATTGTATCGAGTGTCAGTCCTCTACAAGTGTGCAACAAAAATAGTGAATGCTTTTATATAATTCACACTCACAGGTAAAGTGCATCAAATTCATAATCGTATTACAAAGCTTTAATCGCAATTTAACAGGTACTCGTTAATCGATCATTCAGCAAATCGAGATTTAATGTTTAATTCAGCCCACATGTAAATTAATAATGACAGGCAAAATGAAAATACAGTAAAAATAATCTGAAGTCGCTTTTAGGCGCTTTTAAGATAACAAATAACGTATGTCTACTTACAGATCAAATGTTCCTTTCGTATTAAGTTTTTAATATAAAAAACGAAACAGTTGTCTACTTACTGATCTAATATCCTCTGGGGTCATGTCCGCATAGGTCTTGGACAAATAATCCTTGTTTCCCGCGTATTCCTTCTGCTCTTCGTCGATCGCCTCTTTCAGAGCCACCATTAGCCTGTTCACCAGTAAAGCGGTCCGCTTCTTCGGCACAATCATCTATAAAAAATATAAATAAGTCTTTTAGTATTTGTCTGCCATAAAAATAATGAATAATCAGTTCAAGATTAGATTTCGCGTCAAAGTTGCCTGCTACATTCGCTTGTTATTAGTATAGCATATAGTATTTCTCGGGTGCCACGCGCTACTGGTTTTTTTCTCGATTTAACGAGGGTAAACACGGTTAAATTGAACATTCGTTTTTTTCGTTAGTTGATATAGAGGAAGTTTCCTAGTTGTAAACTGACTAACTATTTTCTGAGATTTTTATAAAATGCATGTGCATCAAATTATATGCAACATATTTTTTATTAAAATTAACAAGAAAATTAAATTAAAGTCTATTTCACTAATTTGATTTAACATGATTTAGGAAAAATTATGGTTAACTTATATATTGAGTTGTTCGGAAAGTAATTTCGTTTCATGTGAGAGTTTCGAGAAAAATCCCAGGCCTTTCAAGTGGTCGTAAACTGTTGTTGTTATTCGCCGGTTCGCTTCAACCGGCCTTCCCGAACGTGGTGCATCTTCGACATCAAAATTACCGGATCGAAATTTAGCGAACCATTTCTGGTACTGGCGTACTGTCAACACACTTTCTCCATACACATCGGTCAATTTCTTTCTGGCTTGAACAGCATTTTTACCCTTTCTGTAGTAAAACAGTAAGATATGTCGAAAATGCTGCTTATCGTTCTCCATATTTAAAAGGGCACCATCCAAAAACTCCTGTGTAGAATTAATTGGAATTTTTCACACACAAGCTTTGCTATATGAGCTCTCAATGCATATAAAATATATACGGCTTAAGTGTGAAGTTGGGTGAAGGGTGCAGAAAAATACAATTAAATCCTCTGTCGGGAAAAACGAAATGACGAACAACCCAATTATTATAAGTTTCTTTTAATATACAATACACTACAAATCCAAAATATTAGATTACATTTACTTTATTTATTAAAATATATTTAAAATCATTAAATTATAAATTATTAAATTTTTAAAAATGTTTCAATAAAATTAATCAAGTCAATAATTAATATAATAATAATAATATATTTTATATCAAATTTTTTGAATTTACAAAAAAAGTAGTAAGGTTTTAATTTAAAGCAGTTTATGATTATGTCTCATGTAAATTGATTTTGGCAAATAGAAAAATTTATTTAAGACAATATTATATCAAAACAAATCTTTTAAAATTATAATATTCTTGTCATAAGCTACAATCGAAACATCAATTTCACATTCATCAACATCTTCTAAACCATTTATAAAAATACTATCATCTCCATATTCATTCAAGTGTGGTGATGGTTTTTCTGGTGGTTCGTTTACATTTTCTTGAATTTGTTTTGAATAATTGTGATCCAAAAGATCTTTCATTAAAATCAATCAAATCAATAATTAATATAATCACAATATATTTAAAATATGAAATTTTATTGAATTAAAAAAAAAGTATCTTAAAAGGTAAGGTTTTAATTAAAAGCAGTTTATGATTATGTTTCCAAGTAAATTGATTCTGGCAAATGGAAAATGTTTCAAGCTTATGTTGAAATTAATTTTTTAAACATATCAAATCAATATCAAACATTGATAGAAATAAATTTATTTTAGACTAATATTATATATTGAAATCGCTAATATTACTTTTAAATTCATTAAATGTTTATAAAATAAAAATATTTTATGTACGATTTAATTATTGTTTTCCCTACGGAGTGAAAATTGAGAGAAATAGACAAGAATGCGAATTCACTGCAAATGAAATTAAAGCCAGAATTTTGGGTAAGTTTGCCATTAAGGTATAATAGCAACAAATGCATGTACTCATGAAATTCACCATAAGGAATTTTAAATCAGCACTAATTAACTCAGATATTCAACTGTAGGCTTACAAATGTCATTAAACGCAAAGCCTCCAGAAATTTCTTGTTCATATGTTAAACTGAATAAACACACACATGAATATAAAATGAAATTAATATTAATAAAAAATGTAATTTCCAAAAAGATGGATGAAAATAAGTCATCGTCCATATTAAAGAAGGTAAATTACAATCTATCTACAATTTTATTTTTCCCCCATATCCGCATATCCGCATATCCGCATATCCGATATTCGCGGGCGAAGTGCGAACGCAAATGAATCCGATACGTTAATCGAAGAACGCATCGTACATATTCAAATTGTCAATAATTAAACGCCACGTTCGATAGTACACATAAGCGCCATCGGGCCCCCATCGTTTCGGGGGGCAGATCCGCGAAACCATTTAGCCGAGGAGCGACACTAAAAGCCACACTCTTCTCACGCTGCGGCATCGCACGAAATTGCATTAGCCACCCACCGCTACCGTCAACCTACTCCCGGACCTGACCCAATGTTTTTCTCTGGTTCTTTGTTTTTTCTGCGAATGCCGCTCGACGTCCCGGAGCTCCACGTTGCGACAAACATTACACAAAATTATTAGCTTAATAACATGCCGAAGGTAAATCGTTCGATTCGCTCAAACGTTTGTGATTGTGATTAGAAATTTGATTATCACCGGCAAATTAAGCGTGCAATCGCCGCAAACTAATAAGCAAAATGGTTGTTGGGGTGGCAATTACACCAATGCATAATTTCTGTCTACGTTCTGGTCGATGTTCACCCTTCTGTGTAGATCTGTCGCATCTCAAGTTGAAATAATACAATTATTTATGCTTTGCCTGTATACACGTGATGATACAAAGCGTGATCGATGTTTGAAAAAATGGGACTAATGTAAATTTAGAAATTTAGGCCTGAGTTCGATATTCTAATATCTTGAAGGATCATCAAATAATATTTTACTTTTTCCATGTGATTACTAAATTATTATTTTTTAACGATTTAAAACCACCAATCTCAAGTTCTGATTAAAGTTTTTCACAAACATTCCGAGTTAATCCTTATCCGTCTTAAGGAACTTGTATTTAAATTAAAAAACGCAGACAATGACGTGCAAACTAAACAACAAGTATCAGAGAATAATCTTTGATAACTTGTTGCTTTCATTCCATTCTTCCAAAGTTAGTTAATTCACTATTATAACAATGGATGGACCTACTAGAGAATATACAAATCTCTTCTGTTAATTTAATGTAATACACATAATACATATTAATAAAATTAATCCAAAAATTGCATATTTATGCACACAATTACAGTAATTAAATTCGTTACCTTGCATTAATTCGAACACGCATTGTTTGTGTTTATAAAATTAAATTAATCCACGACACAAAGATTAACCGTAAGATTATCTTAGTTTTGTTTATTTTATAAATTACTTCAATTTATTATTAATAAATATAATATTGAATTTATGTCTTTGTTTTATTTAGAAAATTTGCATCTAGAAATATTTTCTGTTTACGTGTAGTACCCAAATTTTTATTAAAAAATAAAATCTCTTAAATAAATAAAAACTTTGATAATGCAACTAAATAAATAGTAAACATATGAAAATTTTAAATTGCGAAACGTGCGTTTTTCATTATTTGAATTGATTCAAAATGGAAATTGAAAATGTTCACTATATCTGATCAAATGTCTCCAGAGAATAAGTGTCAATACGTCACGCGAATGTTAATTATTCTTTAATTAATGATTTTTAAAAACTATATAGTAATTAATAATTGTATAATGTGTAATTATTATTATTATTATTATTATTATTATTTCTTTAAACTATTATAATTCTTCATGAATGGAAATATATACGTAAATTATTTTTGAAATGATTTTACTTGTATTCTTGCATTCATTGTATATTGCTTTGTCAAAAATTTTTAATTAAATTTTTACTGAAATATAAATCAGATTAAAAATTAAAAAATATATAATGTATTATTCTAAATTTACATCTTCTTTAACAACGTTTAATTAGTTTTCTGTCAAAGAAATGAGAAACTTGCGCATTCGCCATTTTCGTGATATATATTTTTTATTAATTGTGTTTAATAATATTTTTGTAAATGGCAAAGTCGCAACTTTTAAAATTATTCATGTGAATGAATATTAATGTTATTAATTTAATATTGCGTTGAAATGAAATTATTTGAACAATAAAATAAATTATTAACATATTAAATTTTTGCCAATTAATCAATTAGACAAACGGAATATAAATAAAAATGATAAAAATTAGGGACTTACAGGGTACTCATCATATTTGACGCCAAGCTGATAATCCGGATAGTCGTCGGCCCCCCTTTCGACGGCGACACTCCTCCTCTCTACCCCAAACCCATGTCCCAACCCGAAAACACCGGCCAGAACAAAAATCCCAAAAACGGACAAACAAATTCGATGCATATCGTACGTACTTAACGGCAACAATCAAACTAAATCGACATAACCATATTTCGACGCGGCGCGCTTCGTTTGGTGTGCCTCCTGCGTTTGGCCTCTTGTCGTCAATTAACGTCGGTGATTGTGTTGATTTTTTTGCTTTTGTCCTGGTTTTTTTCTGGTGGTGGTGTTGAATTGGCGCGAAAACAGCTGCGTTGTGGGATAATGTTATTGTGAACTGTGCCGCCAGAAACAACGTGCAATGCTTTTAAACCCTCGTTTACCCCCGCTCAACGCAAACGCGTTCCAAAGTGGAGGCGAGCCGAAACGTGGGATGGACATGAGGAACAAGGGATGGAGATTCTATCCTTAAATTTATTCTTTTAATAAATATTGAATTCAACACACAACACAAAAATACTTAAGTTTTTATAAATCAGTACATTTTTTTCGTTTTCATTTTTTTCCTATAATATTTAAGTGAAATGCCAAAATACTTGTACTTTCAAGTAAAGTTTAATTACGTTGGATGAAAAGGACGAATTCATTTGATTATTAAAATAAAATACGACTAGGTATATATTGGATTTGAAGGTTTTAAAAATATTAATGGGATTTTATCATTTCGCTTTCATCATTTTAATATTTTAATTAATTTTTACGTTTAAATAATAATAATAATAATAAATGTACAATTATTTTCAGTTACTATTGTATTAGTATTTAAATTATTATAATTTCTTTTCCAATTTATCGATGGATATTTTGAAAAGATAAGTAAGATAGAAAATTGTTTTCGCCAAATGAAAAAATCCATTTTTTGAGTCTCAATTTTCCTAATTTTAAATGATAACATTAAGAATTGCAAAAAAGTTGTGCAACCAAATTGTACTCTAATTGTATGTCCTCTTAATATTTATAAAACTTTTGAATTGATAAAATACAGAACTTTTGCGATTATTGTACAAGTGAAAATAACAGAATAATATAGGAACGCTCATATAAAAATAATTGTTTTTCATATAATGAACTCTAATCGCTATTATAAACTTTATTTCTAACTATAATGATTAAATCAGTATAAAATACTATTGTTTATATAATTCAACTACGTTTTAGAGAATTTAAACCTTCCTTTAACTTTAAAGTTCTGTATTTTATCATTTCAAGATTTAAATTATAAAAGGAAATCGATTTTTGAGCAAAAAACAATTTTTAATTTTTTTCAATGTGACGTACCGTTATAAAAAAATTCCTGAAGCTCATAATTTTATCGAAAATTGAATGAAAAATTAAAAAAAAAAAATAGTATTTTTTTATATTTTTGTCGTTATCATAACATGGTTAAAAATCAAAATTAAAAAAATAACCTAGATCAATCGATTCACAAGGTGCTAAGAATGAATTAATTTTATTACTTAGGAAACAACATTTACATAATTCTACACATGTTTCATTATTTTTTTTATTTGACTCATACAAATCAGCGAAGACAAGACAATAATTTGAACAATTTACTTCGAGAGTTTCATTAAAAGATAAAGTAAACACCGCGTTCCGACAATGTGAAATTACCAGAACGACTTTGTATTTAGATTAGTTTAATGTTTTAATTTATTTAATAAAGCAGTTACGTACTTTCAGTAGTCGGAAAAGTTATTAATCACTTTTAATTATCATATTTTTTTATGGAGAATCAGTTTCGCTTCCCTTGACAGTTGCAATGCGTGCGTGTTAATTCGTCGGTTAAAAGTTTGGTAATTTCTCTAATGGATTATTTGCATAACGTTCCATGTTTGAAATCTCTCGAATTGTAGAAAATGGCAAATTTATTATTTGTAATGTTGCATCAAGGTTGGTTCGTTTCAAGCTTACATTTTTGAAAGGTAATTCATAAATTTTTCTAAGACGTGTGATACTTCAAAGTGTATGGGAAATTGCATTTCTTATTACCTCTTTACCTTTCCGCCCGCCTTTATGTTTTCCATCCTTAGTCATACACGAAATATTTCGAGTGAAACAAACAAATCTCGTTTGCGAAAATTCAAACACAAAAGGTTACAATACCTGTTCAACACACACAGTTATTATACATGTATCAAGTGCATTTGACTGACGGTTTTTCATTGTGTGTTTTATTTATTGTATACATTCCTTAATGATGCATCATTTCTTTTTTACTCATCATTAATTCATACATTTAGTCGTAAAATCTATTAATTACTCACAAAATATTTGTTATAATTTAAAAAACGAAAATTTTTTATTTATCCAGAGTTAATGTTATTAATTTTCAATTTGGCATACTTATAAATTAATAATGTAATAGATAAACACTTTTAATATACACACTACATTAAAAACTTATAATTAGAAATATTTTACATTCATTTAAAATTTTAATTCAATTACTTAAAAAATTCCATTCATTATTCGAAAATTATTAAAGTTATTTCGGTTGTGAAGTGATGCAAAATTCCGACGTTCATTAGTGATTTGCGTACTGAATTAAGTAAAAATTTAGCTATGTCATCATCAACAATTTAAAATTTCGTGGGTGATGAGAACCATACAGCGAGTAAGCTTTGCCTTTAAACATTCTAATTTCTGAAATATTTCATCTTCATTTACATCATTTTAATCAACATAATAAATTGATTATATCCAGTTGATTATGCATCTAAAGTAAAATAAAGTTAGATAAAATTAGAACATAGTATTGAGTTGTTTATTAAGTGATTATTATGCTTTATGGGTTACAAGTAAATGGTGTTTTATGGCAATTTACTCTAACATGAAAATACGTTTTATTTCCTAACATTAAACGTTTTTATGGTACTATGAAAATGAATTAATTTTATTGCGGTTTAAATGAAACAAAATTATTCTTTATTTCTTATTCCTTCTGCTACTGTTTTTCGATTAACACGATAAAAAAATCTTTTTCTGAAATTAGTTCCTACCAGAAATTACCAAATTCAATTTTATCCTATAATCTTACAAATCCAATTAAGTTTAGTAAATTGAAACCAGTCACATAAAATTAATTAGTTCAATTACCCTGCAACCATTAACAAACCTAGATAATACTTGTTAATAGGCTTTTCAGTTGCAAATTCTGAAATAACAAGTGCCAATTTAGTGACTAGTTCAAAGTACTAAATTATTCATTTGTGGGAATGATGGTATTACACTCTCAGAGTGTAATGTGTTCAATGACGTGGGATATATTAATTCACAATGTCAGCAATTGTTTTACAAGATTTTCTTCTCAAATAACGTTCAAAAGTTTAATGTTTTGTAACTTTATCTAATATTTATTAAATTTAAACTAGCGTATTAATGTAATATTAGTTCAATTCGCCCCCTTCATCAATCCCAGTTAATCTGAGCTCTGAATGTTTGTGGTGGCGATTATCAAGTCCGAATTTTCCTCTTCAGTAAGGTCAAAAGAATTAGGAAGCTAATACATTTCATTAATGTTTTCAGTTCTAGGTAATCGTCACCTGCCAAGTTCTTTGGAGACGCGCATTGTCAGCCAACACAGCCGTACTTCAGATCTAAGAATAATATCGATATATATTTGTCTAGTCATATTCCCTAAGATAGAGTTAAAGAAGTTTTGTTATTTGCAATACCTTGTCTAAAACATTACAGAGCCTCCTTGGTATGGAATTAGTTCGACTGCTCAGTTAATCTATCTTGTTGATTTGACCAATTCTGATCTGTGTGAAAAAGAAGACATCTATCGTCTTTCCAATCGATGTGCTCAGTATTCCATTCAAGACGATGATAATGTTGCTACGTTAGTAATCTGCTTCAAATTGTTTAATCACAAATATTAATGTTATGAGCCTGCTGAGAGAGTTTCTTCATACAATTAATGTGATAAATCGTTTCTGGTTATCATTAGTAATCGTAGGTATTTTTTTTTTTAATTTTTGAGTTGGTGAACTCCAAGCTGAGCTGCAACGAGAGCTTGAGTGGGGCCCTTATCAATTACAGTTATTGTTTCAGCCCGGTTTCGATATCAATTGTCGGTACATTTTAATTACCACAATACAAAACAGAATCGGAAGGCGTGTTAATGTAACAATGTGGAAAAATCATTTATAAGTCGCAAAACAGACTAAATTAAAAAAGTGCTACAAAAATATGATAAAATACCATTTTATTACAACTGACCAATACTAAATAAATTTCACATAAATAAATAACACCAAAAATCCTCTTCTTTTGCATGAACTACCACTTAAATTTAAAAATAAATTACTAAAAAAAATAATTTTTATTAAAATTAACAATCAGTATTTCCTCCATAATAACACGAAATAATTTATTAACATAAGAAATTAAATAAGTCTGGTTACATATTGTTATATATGTTGCAGGGCGGTCAGGATTATCGGCCATTTCGAATATTTTTTATAAATGACACACAAAAAGTCCTTACAATGTAATCAAACCTACAGGTACAGGATTATAAGCAACAGTCAAACATTTCAGAGTCGTATGAAATGTGATGATCCCGACGGTTATGCCAAACCAGGCCAAAACTTCGACTCAGCTTCTCTGACGGAGTGTCCGTGTCCTCGCAGGTACTATATGTATGCAACAAATAGTACTACTTATGTTTTACATGTACCCTCAGACATACATATATAATATATACAGTAGGAAAAGCGCCCGACCCGTCTGAATTTAGAGAGAGACATCATGCATGACAGAGACAGTAGAAGCCTGTCCCATAGTGAGAGACTTACTGTCTCTATTGCACTTGATGTCTCTTTCAGGATTCAGATGGATCAAATTCTTTTTGTATTGTATATCAATCGAAAACCGTTTGACCTCTCAAAATTCAGTAGTATCGAAGGCTTTCCAATCGGTATACAGCAGCGTTAAAAATAATAGCAGTGCCATTTGTTTGAATAAAGAAATATTTACTTTACTTACAAGAAATATAATTTTTTAATACATATTTAACTGTACAATAAACAAACTATAATAAATAAATAAAAAAATATATTAACGACACTTGATTTGACGGTCTTATAATACCTATGAATATAAAATATAATTAATAGATAAATATTGAAAAATCAGATAACAAAAAAGTATAATATAATTAATATTTTGTTGCAAAACCTTTATGGCATTGAGTCAACTAATTTTTAAAAAAGTACTTTTCGAATCGATAACCATGTTCGCTCGGCTACATTCCACAGTAAATCTTTATTTGTTATTTTTTGACATATACTGCCTTTTTAATGTCAAAATTTTCTAGCGGGATATGGTCGGAAGATTGAGCGGGACACTCCAACAAAGTAATGATATGTTTTGGTCGTTATCCTGCATAAAACCCAAAGCAGAGGCATTTCTTCTTCAGAATAAAGTATTACAATATTCTCCAAAATTTTTACATAAACTTGTTGATCCATTATGCCCTTGATCCAATATATTGGGCCTGTACCCCGCGAGTTGAGTCCACCATGCTTTACTATTTTGAAAGTGGTCGAAACTTCATATTTTGTGGTCGTCTTAAATAATTTTTGGTGCCAGAGGAAACATAATTCTACTTTAATTTCATCAGTCCATAACATACTTCGTCATTTTGTACAGGCCAGACTAAATGTTCTCCGGCAATCTGAAGCCTTTCACGAATATGCCTTTTATGTAATAGTGCAACTTCTCTTCATGTTCCGGCATGAAGATGTACAATCAGAAGACGTCGTTTAATTGTACTAGTGATAACAAAAAGTGAATTTGAATTTGGCTTGCGAAGTAAACTAATCAACTCTAATTTGAATGGTTATTTGCCAATCTTGAATATCGGTAGTTTTTCACTTGCTTCCACGGCTCTCTTCTGTTTGTTTTCTTGTCACGACATTTCTAATCATCTTAGCAGAACATGGCAACGTTTCCAGAATGAACTTGTAAGTTTTTCCACCGCAAATTAATTTTTTAATTTGTTCTCGCTTTTCTAGAGTACAATGTTTACCACGACCCATTTTTTATTACTGAAGCCCATCAAATTTATTAAATTATTCAATTAACATAAATAAATTCATTTAGTTTTTATGATTTACAATTATTCAAGGAAATTACATACAAGAAATGGTTTTATATCTTTTAAATACAGAGGGGTCTATCTAATGTATTTATGTAGTTATAATATATTTATTGCTATAATTATACAATATATAGAAAAAAAAAATGAAAATAATATTTTATTTTTATTTACGCATAATTAACAACATACTTACATTTCGTATGATCAATGCTTTTGTAATGTAATTTTAAAGTGAAAATACACATTTATTTAATTTCTTATGTTAATAAATTATTTCGTGTTATTACTGGTTGACGCCATTCATATAAAAAAGAGATGAAGTATTAAAAATCTTTCCATAACTGAATCCACCAGACACACACACGACCAAGTAATTAATGAAAGTGAAAAATCGGGAACTTCGTTTGTGTTGATATTTGAAGATATCTCATTGGCTATAGGCATGCATCAGCTTCCCTAATACTCGAGATTTAATTATTAACGAATTGGCGCGAAAAGACACATCTAAAAGTGCCTATTGGAATGTTTTATTAATTTTCGATACGACTCTTTGAGCAACATACGAAATATTCACGACATCACTTTAAACAAAGCTCTGTTGTAATAAACGATACGCATAAAATTCAAACAGTAACTGAAATAATGTATAAATACGAAAATCAGGGGAATATGAAAGAAAATTATGCAAATTTTAAACTACTATTATATCATTATAATATTTAATTAATTGATAAGGAATAAATATTAAACTTGTCGACAATTCCATTCCCATTATTGCAACAATGTAGATATTAATCGAAGTTTTACTTACTTACGATCATTAAATTTACGTTTTGGAACAACGTAATCATTAAAAATTCAACAAGACTTTAATTGGCACAGAAAGCGAACGCATTGTTCACAAGTATCAAAATTTGTTTAATAATTGATTCACAACTTAAAAGTTCCTCATTCAACGGTCAATTTCTCCTTAATTGTAGTAGACGTTTCGGCTGAGCTGGATTAAATTAACGAGAAGATAAAAAATTCAGCACAAGAGGCTAAGCTGCACTTTGTACAAAGTATCTTGCTTTATTAAAGCCTGGTTTATATTTTATATTTTTTGAATACAATTTTATTTAGAGAGATGCATGCACCATTTAACGACAGACAATAGGTACGATGTTTTTGGTTAATACGGTCATACGTTACGGAGCCAATTTTTGGAATTGCCCGAATGTTGAGATGATCCTTGTGAATAAATAGGATGTTTAATATCTGTCGTGTGGTTTCGCATATTTCAGAGTGAGTGGGACTCTAGAAAATAAAGATCCAGGTCGTTTGGTAATATTAACAATTTATATTTGTACTGCACTTGTTTCACAATGGATTTTGTGATATATTACACGTGTCGAATATATGTAGGTAATAGTATTTAAAGTATGATATACGACTGAAAATTGCTGCATATCTACTACAAGATCGAATAAGATTTACGAGTACAAATCTAATAATGCCCTCTGGATATCAGAATATACCATAGGCAACAGAAAATGGGAACGTCATTGAATACATATATTTGATTGGACCTGAATCTTCGTTTATTCAGACGAATGATCAGTCACTTAATAAATTTTATTGAAATAGCAACTATTATTTTATTTCCATATATACATTACACATCTCATGCTCCACCGCATTTACGATAACACCCACTCGTTTTTATGTATTTATGTGACGAAAAATTTGTGCCGACATGGACTCGACGTTAAATTTTTTACGTCCGTTACAAACGATTTGTCATCCTGAGAATCCTACAAAATTATCTTTATAAGTGGCTTTTGTTAAAATATAAAAAGCACACATTTTGAAAAATGCGACTTTCGATAAGTGGAGAAATTTTATTAATGGTATTTTTTACGTCGCGTTTTATAATTTCAATATATACATACTGACAAAAATTATTATTTACCTTTTAAACCATAGAAAACCTACATACCACACTAAATTTAATTGAAAAAATCAATCAGTTACAATGAAATAATCAATTTTATTAGGATTATCACAAAAAGTGGAAAAACATTTATGCTTTCAAGTAGTTTGTTATTGGTAAATAACGTTAAGGAATTTTGTAACTTCTTGTAGGCACCGGTGCCTACGTAAATTAGTTCCAATATACCCATAACTTTGTTGTCAGAAACTGACGTTAAATGTTTTGTGATTAACATTTACCACAACCTCAATTTCAATTATCAAAATAATTGTATTGATTGGTTTAATATTTACCAATTTTATCGTAAAATGAATTTTATACTTTTAAAAAAGTTTTACCAATTAATACAAATATAACCTTTTTGTGTTACAAGTATATCTCTGGGTTACAATTGCTTATAAATAATTCCCATTATTTACACGAATTATCAATTTACATTCACATTGTAAAAATATGTCAACGCATATATTGGATACGGCGGTTGAGGCGGCCAAAAAAGCAATACAATTTGATCAAGAAGGTCTAATTGATCCCTCAATTTACTATTATGAGGCAGCAGCGAGAATGTTGGAAGAAGTCTCTATCAGTGAACCGGACAAGGCTGAAGCGTTCGAACCAAAAATCTCTGATTATAAAAGCAGAGCTCAGGCACTTCGTGATAGTAACAAAACAAGCGGTTTAATTAAAGAGGATGAAAGTGAACAGAGAAAAAGGCAATGCTATTTTCTGATGCAACAGGCAATAGCAAGTGATGAATCTGGTGACAAGGAAGATGCAATTGAAATGTACACACAAGCAATTGAATATGCCACCCAGTATCCAGATTTAATGCAAAGTGATCTTAGAGCTCTGGTGTTGCAGGCTTTAGACAGAGCTGAAATATTAAAAGGTATTAAGAAAGAAGAGACAACTGCGCCCAATTCACCAAAAACAGCAAGTCAGCACAATGTTTCAAGTACTAGTCAAAGACCAACTTTACACAGAGGATCCAGTGCTCACTTACAAGTTTCTGGGGGTGATACCTATTCAGATGAAGAGAAAATGGTTTTACTCACAACATCTAATATTAATGGAAGACAGTATGTGCCTTTCATGAGTGTGGATTTAAACGAAAAATTCCAATATTCAATTCCATTCACTGATAAACATGGACATTTAGCTTTGTCCAGAAAACAGAAGGAACAATGTGTTGGGTAAGCTATTATTAAAATTATAGCAGTACATTTTTTGATTTCTTTTATAGTTTTGTCAGGCCATCAGAAATCTGTGAACAACCTTGTATAGTTTATGGAAATGTTCCAAACTACCTCAATATAAAACAAACAGTCATATCAGACTGTTCTTTTGTGGCTAGTTTGGCAGTCAGTGCTTTATATGAGAGAAAATTTGGCAGAAAACTAGTCACAGCCATTATCTATCCCCAGTCAAAGGACAAGAAGCCATTATATAACCCATTTGGAAAGTACATGATTAAATTGCACATAAATGGAGTGTCCAGGAAAGTTATAATAGATGACAGCTTTCCTGTGGACAGATATGGTAGACTATTATGCTCCTATTCCAGTGTCAAAAGTGAATTCTGGATCTCACTTTTGGAAAAAGCATACATGAAAGTTATGGGTGGGTATGATTTTCCAGGAAGCAACAGTGTGAGTGTTATAAATCTCATTTGGTTTATTAACAGACTATATGTATATTCTGCATTTTAGAATATTGATTTGCATGCTTTAACTGGTTGGATACCAGAAAGAGTTGCCATAAGGTTGAATGAACCAGACTTTAACAAAGATACACTTTTTGCATCCCTCGAGTCTAGAATGGCTAAGGGAGATGTTCTGGTTACAGTTGCAACAGGAGAGTTGTCTGATCTTCAAGCTGAAAGATCTGGACTAGTACCAACTCATGCTTATGCTGTTATGGATGTTAGAACCATCAATGGAGTATGTTATTTACAACTTCTATAAAATACTTTGAACTCTTACTTTTTATTTTTTAGAAAAGACTCTTGAAACTTAAAAATCCTTGGTCACACCTTAGATGGAGAGGAAATTACTCTGAACTTGATGTTAAACATTGGACGCCTGAACTTCAATCTCTTCTCGATTATGATCCAAATAGTGCTGCACAATTCGACAACGGTGTATTTTGGATTGATTATGACAGTGTTTGTAACTTTTTCGACGTGTTTTACTTGAATTGGAATCCTGAATTATTTCAGTACACCTACTGCATTCATCAGTATGATTAATTGTTAATCAATTATTACATAATGAGATTTAAACTATTTGAATTTTAGATCTTGGGATGCTGGAGAAGGACCAGTGAAAGATTTATATACTGTTGCTGCAAATCCTCAATATTCGTTGGACATATCTGGGGAAAATTCTGGGGCTGTTTGGTTGCTATTGACTAGGCATATCACAGATATTGATGATTTTAGAGAAAATAAGGAATATATTACAATTTTTGTCTACAAAGGTGGAAAGAAGGTTTATTATCCATGTAAGAATCCAGATTTTCCAGGAGTTACGAAACGTGTAATATATGTTATTATTATTATTATTCTAGATGATCCTCCACCATATATTGATGGTGTAAAAATAAACAGTCCTCATTACACAACAAAAATTATTTTGGGACCTGGAAGTTCTAGGAAATACACCATTGTTATATCACAGTATCAAAAATCAACAACAATTCATTACACTTTGAGAGCTTATGCAACATGCCCATTCACGCTAACCAAGATCAGAAACCCCTACACTCAAGAACAACAAGTAACAGGAGAATGGAAAGGAATAACAGCTGGTGGTTGTCCCAATCATCCAGCATCTTATCCCAACAATCCTAAGTTTAAAATAGATATTGATTCCACATCAAACAATAATCAGTTATTGATAGAATTGAGAGGACCTAAAGTGTATCAAATGGGTATAGAAGCAATAATTCAAAAAGTCAATGATGAAACTGTAACGGCGCCTTTTAAATCTAAATCTTCTGGCCCCTACAGGTAATTTTATCAGAGGTAGAGGAAAAAAATGTAAATTCTGTTTTTAGGACTGGATATGTCATTTTAGAACTGGATAATATTCCAGCGGGAACGATAAAGATAATTCCGTCCACATTTTTACCAAACCAGGAAGGGCCTTTCATTATAAATGTTAAATCGTCAGCTCCAATTAAAATTTATTAAAACGTTACCATTGATAAGCTGACACTGTGATTGAATGTTATTAGGTTGATGCAAAAGTAATCTCGATTTTTAAACATTAACTTTAAAGACTATATTTTTTTTATAATAAACTTTATTAATCGAAATAAAAACCATTTGAATCGTTCAACTTCTGCAGAGTAGCTTGTGCAACGTGCGGCCGAGCGTTATTATGGAACAGAATTGGTCTGTTGATCAATGCCGGACACATACGTCGGAGCTTCTGGTACAAGAAGTAATCGTTTCATCGAAATTCAGGAAGCTGTAGCTGATAAGACCGGCGGCGGACCACCAAACAGTCACCATGATCTTTCACCACTGCGGAATTTTTTGAACCACCATTGTGCCATACGTTCATTAGTGGTCCCTGGGCCTAACGCATTGTTAATGTTACGAGCTGTCTCGGCAGCTTTTTGTCCATGCCGTTTTGAAAGTCCTAAATAAACTAGCGAGTAAAGCTGTCAGATATAGCAAAATCATATGTAAAAGTAAACAATATAAAAACGGAAATTATGTTTGCAAACTTAATATGATTTACACGTCTAAACAGTTATTTTCATATTTGTTAAGTTTATTAATGTTGATGCTTGTTGTATTATTTTTGATTTTATAATGCTTTTGCATGCTTTATAATACTGTATCTTTGATTTATTTAATAAAGTTTATAAAAAAATACATATACAATGTTTTTTATCGCATAATTTTCGTAACACCTCCAAATCCATCACGACGTTTGTCACCATAGGGGCCCACAACTCCATTCAGGTATTCAATGGCTGTAGCACTTGAACTTGACGGTATGAACAAATCTCGCACCCTAAACGACTTCAGTTGTTCCACATCGTGGCCAGTTGCCTTTAGAATATCAATATAAGGGAAACCCTCTTCATAATACAGTTTCATGGGCATCAGTTGATGGTGTAGTCTAAAAATATTTGTATGAATATTTGTGAAAATTTGTATGATAAAATAAAGCGTATTTGCCTGTGACTGTCCATAGCGGTTTGAAGAGATTTTTTATATAATATTGTATCGAGGATGATTTGTGAAATGGCGGTGATGATTTTTGGTCCTCCGGCCGAACCTATAATAAGTCGAATTAAGCCGGTATTTTTGTCCAGGATAATTGAAGGGCTCATGCTAGATAACGGTTGTTTTTCCGGTTCAACGTCGTTTTTTGACGTAGGATCTCTTGCCACATTAAAATCCATCATGTGATTGTTCAAGATTATACCAGTTGAACGAGATGCAAACATTGCCCCATAACTAAAAGAATTGTGATTACAGACCACTAAAATAATTAGAATTAATACAAATTACGCTGAATTTATGGAACTAGTGACACAAACGGCGTCTCCATTTGGTGCTAACACGCATACATTACAAGTACCACCGCCAATATAAGAACTGAAACATTCGTTGCTATAAAATTCCCGATCCGTGTGAGTTTTCTCCATTTGCATTATCTTATTTCTGATATTTTCGATACAAACTGCGTCCATATGATTGATACATTTTTGAACAGTATGTTTTTTAGGTCCCTCCAACAGACAACGGAAACCAAAAGCGTGTTTCCAAGTTTCGACGATACGAGGCCACTTGACCGAAGGATCATCATTTTCGTCTCTGGTACCAAAAATCACGTTCAGAATTAACTGAACCACCGCGCCGGATCCCGGTTGAGGTGGTGAATGCATTAGCAAATCATTTGGCAGTTCGGACATAACTGGATCAACCCAAGCAGTTCTAAAAATTAATTTATAATGACTGTATTTATCAAACGTGTTCTTTACTTATAAGTTTTCATATCTTCAATTGTTAAAACTCCTCCTTCATTTTGTACATCCTTGACAAAGTTTTCCGTGAGTTCTCCGTCGTAAAGGACTTTAGGACCTCTACAAGCAATTTGTTCTAAAGTGTTGCCCAAGTTTGGCCTTAACATGAGATCGCCGGTTCCCAAAAGCAGCCTATCACCTTTCGTAAACATTTCCCTGTAACAACAACAGCAATGCTAAATTTGTCAAAGGACAATCACAAGTTTTGTGTTGGAAATAGAAAAATCATCTAATACTTGAGTTTAGGTACTTAAGGGTGGGTGACAGCATGATTTTGTTCTTCATTAATTCAAGGAAGGAACCTCCATATCTAGTAACAGGTATGCCGTTCTTACAATAGTTAACAGCAGGCTTTAGAACTTGACACCAATCCAGTTTACCATATTTCTGATGGAGATCCCAATAACCCATAATTTCACCAGGTACACAAACAGACAATCCACCATTCAATGGAACTAAAATATTTTAAATTGAATCTATTTTGATCTGTTTACTCATTTTACCTTGTTCATCAAACATATCAGGTGTAGCTCTAATTGGGGCATACTCTCTAGCATTCAGGCACTCGATTTTTTTCGTACTATAGTCGTAATATGTACAAAGAAATCCACCTCCCAGTCCCATACTTTGAGGATTACATATACCGTCCATCAATAAAGTGCCAATAACTGCATCCGCTGCAGATCCACCCTTCTCTAAAATTTCTCTACAGATTTAGGTGAAAAGGTTGGCCCTTACTAAAGTTGTCTTACAAGCCAATTTTTACGCTTAACTCAGAGTTAGCGGCAACAGCCCCCACATGTTTAAATTCAGATTTGTTTTGTGAACTGTTTTCAGGAAGTGGGACCTCATTTTCTCGCTCTTCGCTCATGCCTTACTTTTAAAAATTTGACAGCATACTAATCAAATGTGACAAATATAATAAAACTCAAAAATAAGTAAAGTAGTGTTTATTCATTATATCAATAGTAGAAGAATATGTTTTGAAAAAATATAAATGGAATGTTAAAATAAATGATAAGCAATTGAGGCAATGTAAATGTACCCTGTAAAATTTTAGCTTGATTTATTTTTTAACGATTGAGTCCAACATTTCCTGAGACTCCTCAATGATTTTGTGCAAACGTTCCTTGGTCGCGCTACTTTGGTTTTCTTTAAGCTTTTCCTTGGCGGTCTCGATGTTACACTTGTAACCAGTTATGTTGTGGAATATACGAATATGTCGATCACCACAGGCTAACAGATAATTGCCAGTCGAATGGAATAACAATCCAGTAATATTACCTAAAAATAAACAATTCATTAAAAATGACTAAAAAAATATTAAAAAGGATTTTTACCTGAGAACACGTTGTCGATCTTTTGATCCAATTTTCCAGTGCGTGTCGAATAAAAGGCGAGTCCATTGGCGACGGAAATCACCACAACTTCCGCGTTAGGTGACAAAGCGATGTAGGCGTGATTACCGGCTTGTTCGTATTTACTCGTGATCTTCAGATGTGGACTTTCACCTCTCTTGTAGTCGACTGAAACAATCGATCATTATAATAATCTCATCGCAATTACAATAATTTACATACTCTTGGTGTCGTATAGTTTCCAGCTGCCATCCTTGGATACGGTCGCCATATGGGAGGTGTCAACATCGAAGGCAATGTCACATACCCCAGACGTGTGTCCGATCAACTCGAAAACCCTCTTCACTTCCTGAAACTCGTTCGACTTGCTGAAGACGACCTCCCAGACAGTCGCGTGGGGTGCAAATCCGGATGCCACGATGAATCTGCCACACGGCGTTATTTTAGCACATACTGTGGTCATGAGGTACGTGTCCACTTGTGCCAGTTGTTGACCCTTTAGATCCCACACTATTAGATCAGTCTTGTTAGAGCAGGATATGATGAACTTTCCGGTACTCGCTATGTCCATACCAATCACTTCTTCAGTGTGTGCCTAAGCGAATGAGAAAATTAATTAACTGGAACGATTTAATATACAAATTACAGATGCAAAAATGGGCTAAAGTAATCAACAAAAGAGAGAATTATAATAATGTTAATAATAGATTCATGCATAGGCATGTTTAGAATGTAAATATTTGATTTCGAGTACAATTATCAATTAGAAATTCAGAATAAATAACAGAGAAAATTATTAATTGGCATTAAATAATATTTATGTAATTAATTTATCATTTTTATTAACCAGATTATGCCTTTTTATTATAATCAAATGCATCATGCGAGGAAAAAAATATATATCTAATGAAATAAATATTCATAACATAACTTGTTCCATTTCTGGATCACAATCCATCACATTAAAAATATAATAACATATAATTAGACAGTTTTTTTACGTTCAAATATCCACAATTTGGCAACGGTTTTCTTATCTGAAAAAGTGTTACCACTAATTCTAGGAATTCCCGTAAGACGGTACGACATGCAACATTTCTTTTCAGCAGAAGTGAGTCATGCGAGTCAAGGTTGCCAGAGATTGACCCAAAATCGAACTAATTCAATACGGTTTTGTCATTCTTCGCCAATTGCGTATTTAAACGTTTTTGTACTTATATGGGTCAACCGAATCAATTCCAAATACGTTGTGAATCTTGACGAACGTCTCAACTCGCCCATTCGAGTTGAGACGCAAATAAATCTACGTAATTGCATTCTCGAAAAGGATTTAGGCGGCGAAATGAATCATTATTTATTTGTCTGGCACATTTCTGTGTATCAACGTTTAAAAATACCGATGTGTGCACGTTTCATCCGAACCCACACAACAATCGGAACTGTGTGATTCATACAAGTTGAAGAGAACCACGAACCTTGGGAAAAGTCAACGCCTTCGTCGCATGGCCCAGCCATCCGTCCTTTTTCTTTTCCACTTTGTAAACCTCCACGGCGTTCTCATTGTATCTAAGTAACAGAAACAAACAAAAATGTTGTTAACGTTAATTAATAATATTAAGTGTTGCGTATTAAAATATATTAAAATGTGTCTCGTTTACCTGTGAATTATAAACGCCTTGGAATCGGGGCTCCATTTAACGAAGGTCGGATGATCGAATTCGATATTGATTCTTAGAGACTTGTGACTCGGTTGACTGATGTCCTTCACGTCCCACAGGAACACTGCACGATCTAAAATAATTATTAATCGTATTATTCCCAATCAAGTTATGCGTCTAACGGTTTTGCACAATTGCATGTTAAACATTTTTCTATTAGAAATTCATTTTAATGTAAATAACTGAATGTTTATGACATATAGATGTTGATTTACGCAATTAAAAAAACGTGGCGTATTTAATTTTCGAAAATATGTGACACCACTTGATAAGATAATAAAAATTTCACTAATTTGTAATTTAAATTTTACATTCATAATTTTCACCCCTCCTTGAATATACAATACTTTTGTTCCATGTCTTGTTAATGTTTTTAAGAAGTGGAAAATATGACTCACAAACAGATAGGAACTGTTATGATATTCATTTGACCGTGGATTTTTCAAATTATTGTTAATTATTAATATTCATACTGCGTTCATTAACACCCTTTCGATACGCTAGACTGTCTTCATTTAACTTTATAATCAGTTGTAGTTTGTGTTGTAGTCACAAAAGAACAAATTAATTTAAATTGTAAAAACAGTAAATATTTAAACCAAAGTAATAAATTAACAGTTCTGATTGTAAAAAATATTCAATTAATGAAAACAATTTCCAGTTTTTATTAATCGACGCGTACATTTAATGCATACATCAGTTTTTGACATGATATATATCGCGCTTAGGTCGAGATTATATTTAAGGCGTAAAACTGATCAGACAGTTGACCTACAACCTTCTGTTTCTAGATGAGACACGATAAGACGGTGTTGATGTCGGTGTCCAGATAAAATGATTCGATTATCTTTTACATAATCGTGGTATTGTATGTTAAACATCGATTAATTTCGCACGTGGTTATTGTCCGATGCAAATTAGCCCATGATGAGATGATTTGTTTCCTTATCGTTTCTAATTGGAACACAAACATCATATATCTAGAAAATAAATATATATATATATATATATATATATATATATATATATATATATATATATATATATATATGTTAGCTTACGTCATCACCTTCACCGATGGACCGATGCGACGTGCTCACATCTATTTAGACTAGTTTTGTTTTATAAGCAAATCTGAAGTATTTGTTTACATTTAATATTCGGGGTAGTTCTTAAGAAAGAACCAGGCAGTCAAGCTTTAGATGTCGAGGGTTAAAGTACGTTTGTTGTAATAAAGCGTATTATTGTGAATTTAGTGTTTTAATCAAACTAAAAAGACAGATTAACAGTCGCTAATCTATCATCAGAAGTGGGATAAAGGATATCTTCTCGTGAATTATTTCCGGAAGAAAGGACCTAAAAAAAATATTTTTTTTTTTTTTGTGTTTCTTTGTGAACGAACAGACAATAGTGAAAAACACAAACGCGCAGTGAGTCCGAACGTTGTGAACATTACCGAAAGTGCATCGGAGAGAGACTAGCAGCAAGAAAGTAACAACAGATTCCAAAAACAAAACATGGAAATTTTATCGACAATGGCCAACGCCCAAACTACTCAAGCAACATTGAAGATGACTGCGCAGAAGGTTTAAGTGTGGCTGCAGCGCAGTTTCGACTTGTAAGATTTAGAAATTGCATTTGAGGAATATAACTTGAATTTGTCAGGAATGGACGAGTGGGTTACGAAATAAATAAAAGAACAACCGAATGCCGTTTGATCTCATAAACTCTCCATCAGATTATCAGAGCGCCATCGTTAAAGCCCTTGGACCACTTAAAGACGATATTACGTTTGTTTATGTTGATGATGTGTTGTGCCCTGCTCGACCCATTCAAGAATGTCTTAAGAATTTAAGAAAGGACATTGACGCCCTTAAATATACAAAAATGTAACTTTTTCTAAACATCTGTGAAATATTTAGGTGTGATCGAAAAAGGACTGGCTGTATATTTTAGACATCTTGTGAAAAACTTTGCAACTTTAACAGCACCGATATCTGCACTGTTACGTGAGGGAAAATCTTTTGAATGGACATGTAAATGTGAAAATGTACGATTGACTTCTTATCCGATTTTCAACATTTTTGATCTGGAATTGTCAACCGAACTACATACAGAAGCAAGTTCGTTAGGATTAGATGTCGCTGTTAGCTGTCGAATAGAAGAAAGTTGAAACAAAAGTATCACGGACCCTTTGAGATAACGCATTGTTAACCTAATGAGAGGTACGCACTCCGAAGGATTGGCAGCCGAGGTAGAACTACAATAGCAGCGCATGAACAGTTACGAACCTGGCCAGATACAGAAATTCTATAAGGTATGATGGATATAGATTTATTTAATAAGATTGATGTGTGAATGTGTGTAAAGGTCCCTGCTTAGTAGGCTGTTTAAGGTCCCTGTGTATCAGGCTATATGTGAAGGTCCCTGCTTAGTAGGCTATGATTAAGGTCCCTGCTCGGCAGGCTATTTTTAAGGTCCCTGCGTCGCAGGCTATGTTTGAGGTCCCTACTTTGCAGGCTATGTTTAAGGTCCCTACTTTGCAGGCTATGTTTAAAGGTCCCTGCTCGGCAGGCTATTTTTAAGGTCCCTGCTCTGCAGGCTTAGATTGTTGTGTTCTGGGTCTGTGAGACAAGCGGGTAATAGACCTGGTAGTGGTTGAACCGCCTCTGAGCTCCTGGCTAGAATATGGTATCTTTTGATAGCACTTGAGAGTCATGGGTGTAACAGACCTGTTGATGGTTGAGCCGCCTCTGAGCTTCTAGTGGTTGTTAACTGTGCCACATAACAGTCTATTTTGTTAAATGAAATAAGGTTTAGACTTAGTTCTTCGAATATATTTTGAGCTTGTACTGCTGTTATAATGTTTACAGATTACCGGTGTCAGGTGAATCTTTGCAAAACTGTGGAAGGGTCGAGGACACCCCACATGTCAGGAAGGCCGTGTTAGCTTACGTCATCACCTTCACCGATGGACCGATGCGACGTGCTCACATCTATTTAGACTAGTTTTGTTTTATAAGCAAATCTGAAGTATTTGTTTACATTTAATATTCGGGGCAGTTCTTAAGAAAGAACCAGGCAGTCAAGCTTTAGATGTCGAGGGTTAAAGTACGTTTGTTGTAATAAAGCGTATTATTGTGAATTTAGTGTTTTAATCAAACTAAAAAGTCAGATTAACAGTCGCTAATCTATCATATATATATATATATATATATATATATATATATATATATATATATATATATATATAAATTATTCGACTTACTAAAAAGTGTATGCGTTCAATGCATGTAATTTAAACAGGATTTTGCTAAATGTAAAATCTACAATTTATTTATTTACAACTGATGATAAGTGAATAGTAATAAAATAAATTCAATGAAGTTTATTAATTGATGGAATAAGGTATGGCTTAACAATCACATGTACCTAATTACTTCATAAAAATAATCATATTTGCAGTTAAAAAATACTAATAAGAAAGGTTTACTACTTTGATTTCTAATCTCAATTGTTAACTCATTTTATCTACTAGGTGTATCGCGAAAAAGGTTATGATGCGTTAGAAGCCGTTCATATTTAGGCCAACGTGTCAAATTTCAAGGAGACACAGCCCTTAGTTTTGGTTGACAGCTGATTTTTGGTTACGTGTTTGGCATCATGATTTTCGTTCTCTCATAAAACATTATTTTTTGAGAGGCAAAACGGCGAAGGAAACAAAAAAAAAATGGTTAAATATTATGGGGCTAATGCTCCTTCAGATTACACCGTGAAATATTGGTTTGGAGAGTTTCAAGGTGGCCGAAACTCCACTGCCGATGATGTCCGTAGCGGCAGGCCCTCCGATGGGATTGTCATACTCCGTGAACTATCTCGAGAAAGGAAAAACCATCAACAGCGAGTATAACTGCGCATTTTGTTTTTGCCAGACAATGCGCCGGCACACAAGAGCATCGATTTAAGGTTTCAATTGCTTCCCCATCCACCTTTTTTGCCGGATTTAGCTACATTAGACTATTATCTCTTCCCAACCCTCAAAAGATGGCTCATCAATAAAAAATTAAGTAGTATTTTGCAGACTTCCCGGAAAATTACTTTTCGGACAGGATCAAAAAGTTGGAAAATCGCTTTATTATATATTAGTAAACAAACACGGAAAAATTATTAGGTGATTCATAAATAAATTCATTTATTTTTTATTATTAATGGTCTTACTAGCAGGTTAATTTTAAAAATTTATTTAAAAAATGAAAAGCAATTGTTTATACGTAATGGAAAAAAAACAATTTCCAGATTTATACAGTACTCTTGCGAAAACACAAAACCAATATTGTAGTAAAAAAGTTAAATGGCACTGAGACAATATTATCACTTTATCTGTGTCTTAATGATAATAACTGTCTTTATAAAAATATTTTCAATTGGACTTATTTATCAAATTTTTTCTAGTAAAAACATGGAGAAAACCTTCAAAACATAATTCCTTGAACTGCGTCAAGCACTTATTTAATAGATGACGAGGCACTGATAAGTGTGTTACAATTTTATCTACAAGTGGTATTTTCACAAATCCATATAAATTTCCATAAAAATTCCAATAAAGAAGAATTTTGCAATCGCGTTTAATATTTTTTTTTTTTTCTCCATTTACATACTGGATTACAGTATTTTTATTTGCTGTTCCGCATCGTGTCATTTGTTTTCTTATATTATCATTAAGTCGATTTCAAATCACCGTTCTTTGCATCAGTCAACCCAAAATTATAGTTATCCGAAGCCATAATGAAATTGTGCAACGCGAAATTTCACGTTCCGTCATTATAATAATCCGGCAAATAGGCTAGAAATCCGAATCTGAATCTGAATCAGAATCCGAATCCGAATCGACCCGAAACTCTTCTCGTAATCAACTAAAACTTGATGATGCATCGCTCAAAATTGAAACAAGTAAATGACACAGAACACTTTCTAACTTTGGTGTAATTACATTGCTTCCTGATGAAACAAACGTGATCTTTCTCCTAAATTGATGTTTTAGATTGTGGATGTGTGGATTATGTAATTTTTGTTAGTTAATGTGAAAAAAAGTTACACATAAAAATTAGTTACTAATTTTATAATTGGTGGATAAGTAACTAGTAATTATTTCTCAGCAATTAAATGTAAATTTGACGATAAACCGTTGTGTTTAATTTTTACTTATTACCTACAAATTTGAAGAACAATAATTCTTTCCTTGAAACAAACAACACAACTGCGTAAATCAAATTAGCATGATACAAAAACAATCAACAATTTAACATGTGCCCAATTTTCCAAACCTAGAAATAAAAATAATAAAAAATTTATGAATACACTATTTTTTCGAATGGTAATAAAAACAGGTTCACGAGGTAAATATTTTGGAACAAATTGGAAAAACGCTCTAAGCGAAAATTAACATAGAACTGCGATGTTTCGCAGGTTTCGCATAAATAAACAACGGAAACAATACTGGACCGGTGATAACATGTCAATTTTACAGTCGTATCTACAAATAGTAAACAAACGAACCGATACTTTCTATAATACTTTCACTGGTTTTGAGTTTATTTGTCGTGTCGTCGCGAGCTACGTAAATTGGATGCGTGGTATCACCGACTATCACTGTTAAAATACACTGAAATTTGCATATAAAATTGGCACAATCAGGGTAAATGCACCTGAATCGTATGTCAAGTTTCTAAATGCCAATCATTATTTATTTATCACATTTATATTTTATTTTATATTTTATAAAAGAGGAAATTGTTAAAACTATTATTTACCTCCCTTTATATATGGATACCTTTATTTCCCTAGTTTTAATATAACTTCCTATTTCGAGGAGGATTAATAAGTAAAGCAACCAAATCGTATATTCAATACAGTTGATTTTATAATTTATTTCTGTGTCCGACATCGTTTCTTAAAGCTAAAAATGCCTAAAGGTGTCTTATTTTCGATACAAACTAAACAACAAGTTGTAGAAAAGTTCCGGAATGGTGACATGCAGAGTAAAACTGCAGTTGATTTAAATTTAAACAAATCTATCATTTCAAGGACTTTGTCCAATTTGAATAAAAGGAATACACTGAAAGGAGTTCCCAAAAGTGGTAGAAAACGCATGACTAACAAAGACGTGGACAGGAAAATAAAAATGCTTGCTCTCCGCCGCCCTTTTATCAGCGCATCCCGCATAAATCAAGAAATAAACATAAGTCAGTGTGTAGGTGAGTACCACAAAACGAAGACTAAAAGAAGCTGGTCTCTATGGTAGAAAATCAGCAAAAGAACCTTTTTGCAAGAGAACATGTGAAATGCACTGATGGTCAATGGAAAACTATTTTATTATCCGATTAAAGCCGGTTCAAATCATTCAAATCTGATGGCATTTCATGGGTGAGAAGACCAATTAATGAAAGGTATAATTCCAAGTACACTAGGCCCACTGTGAATCATGGTGGAGGAGGCGTTATGGTTTAGAGATGTGTTTCTGGGTTTGGCATGGGCGCGCTGGTTAAGATAGACGGGATAATGGTTCGTTTCGTTCATCGTGACATTCTAGAGAATCATATGCTTTCATTTGCCGAAAATAACATGCGTTTAAGGTGGACCTTCCAGCACGATAACGATCCGAAACACACATCTAAGTTAATTAAGGAATGGTTTGCTCCTCATGGAGTACGTATAATGTCTTGGCCAGCACAAAGCGCAGACCTTAATCCAGTTGAAAACCTTTGGGATGGAATTGATCGGTAAATCCATGCAAAAAGACTGTAAAATTTGAATGAACTTTACAAAGAAGTTCAAAATCAGTGGAAAGAAATATCGAACGATTATATTGAAAAGCTATTAAAATCAATGAAGAAAACATATTTAGAAGTTATTAAAAGTAATGGATATGCTAGTATCTAGATACTAAATAAAGGAAGGCTAAATGTACGTAAGGTTGTCATAACAGATAATAATATGGATATTTAAACGTACATTTTTAACAAGACAAATGAAAATTTCCAAAGTTGCTCTACATAAGAGCGATCTTATCTTTGTGTTCTGTCACTGCTTGACATCTTTTAAGCATATTGAATAGATAATTAGAGATTATAAAGACTGGTAGATTATATAATCTACCAGTTTCTCCAATGTGTCAACGGGAATTTGTTGCCACTTCCCCTGTATGCTTTAAAAAAGTTCTTGTTTGTTTTTGATGGTTTTTATTCGGATGCAACGGTCTAATACTTCCCAAAGATGCTCAATAGGATTTATATCGGGAGACTGAGCTGGCCATTCAAACACACTTAAGTTTTTTATTAGAAACCACTCTTTAATAATTTTGGACATGTGTTTAGGATCGATGTCTTATTGAAATAATCAAGAAAATGCCATCTCTACCTCGGCAAATGGAAACATGGTGTTTTCCAATATGAAAACAAACCATTTTACCCTCCACGAGAAAAGCATCCCCAAATGTTTCCGCCACCATATTTAACCGTAGGAAGATGACGGCAGTTTCGCACCAAAGTTTCGGCCATTTTGGACGCGCAGTTTTAAGTTGACAATCGTTTGAGTCGATGTGAGTGTTTTTATGAAAATGGAAAAAAATGAGTATCGAGCTGTTATAAAAATTTTGTTTTTGAAAGGCAATACGCCTACGCAAATCAAAGATGAGTTGGACTCTGTGTATGGGGACTCCGCACCATCATTTACTACACTAAAATTTTAGGCAGCTGAATTTAAACGTGGCCGTAATAGCTTGGGAGACGATGAACGTTTGGGACGTCCAAAAACCTCAACTACTGACGATAACATTGTTAAAGTTCACCAAATAGTGTTAAACGACCGTCGAATTAAAGTGAGAGAGAGAGCAGAGGTAATGTACACAAATAACATACGCAAAACTTGTCATGCAAGCAACATATTTTCCTGAGGGGAAAAATGATGGAAGACATTAATAAATTAACTGTCTCCATATTAAATGAACTGTACGATAATTTTCGACCTTTGGCATCGGTTGTTGACTTTCCTGAAGAAAGTTGGTCACAGGTATAGTGATGGAAACGTTACAAAATCCGATATGTATTTTAAAGAACAATTGCAATTTTCATAAACATAAATATTTTATTGTTGAACCGATGAATCATCAAGGAAACTATACAAAAAATTAGTTACTCAGTAAAATTGTTACTAACGGAACAACGTAACCTCGGAATAATGTGAAATTGTTGGTTAATAAATATTTATTATTTGCATCTTTGGTACTTCTAATGTTTAGCTTACAAAACGTCAAATTTCTAATTATATTTAGGTAGACTGATGTAAACATGTATATTTTCAACTAGAGATATGTTGTCGAATCGTACGACAAACAAAATAATTATTATCGCGAGAGGAAAACGAAAACCTTAACAGATAAAATATTGTATCTATATATATTATGTTCTGTGTCTGCGTATTATATTAATTTTAACTTTGAACGGTGATAAAATGTTGCCGCTAGTGAATAACGTTTAGCACATGCTACGAATTCGTTAACTTCAAGGAGGAATCAATAATCGCGACAAGGTGATGTGTTTTTTCATTTAACACTCGATTCTGTCAATAATCCAATTAGGGAACGATAAATGAATCGCCATGTGATCAATTTGCACATTCGATTATCGATCGATTTTCAATTGGCGGCAAAAAGGGCTCAACCACCTGCCGTGCATACATTACAAAATCCTGCAGAGACCGTCGAAAGTTAACTTTCTCAAAACAGAGACATTTGCACCTTTTACTGCGACAACATTTTTACAAAATAATATATTAATATCAACTCTCTAACAACACACTGTAACACACTTAATTTATTCAAGTTTAGTACATTGTAATCAATTGCATAAGCACGTCTTGAACAAGATAAACCCGTGAAAGTCGATTAACGCGGTGAAAAAAACAAGAAGAAAACTACCGGCACATTTCGATAACTCCTACAGTTGAACACAATGCGTGACATAACAATTTTAATTTTAATGGTATTAAAGAATACGACTCGGAAGTAGTTTATGTAACTGTTTGCACTATATATTTCAAATACAATAACAGATAACAAAAGCGCGGAGCTTTTTTACGTGCATATCATTCAAATCGACCACCAGGAAACGTTCCGACATTTAAAATCTATTATTATTGTGCACACGTTCTGGTTGGCTATTGTTTTAGGTTTGTTTATCGGGGACTCCAGTCCACTCCCATAATTTATGGATAATTAAAAAATATATATCTTTTGGGCACAAGTTTCCGCTTTTCACGGTGATGGTGGCAGCTTACGTTCAAGGTTCTTGCTCGAGATTACCGGGACAAGGAAGACTATAACCATTAAATGCTGCTTAACACCGATTTCCATTACTCCAAGTTCTGTCGCAGCTTTGAATCAAATATTTCCATTTAAGAGAACAAAATTGAATACCTCATCCATCTTATAAGCATTTTGCGTCAAAATGATTGTAATATAAAGGTTGGGCTTTTGTGACCATTGTTTCCATATCTATAGTTGTTCGAGTTTATTGGTTGACATTTGTTGGAATTATTTCCTAACGTTTCGCTACCACGAGTGGCTGATTAGGTTCGTGTCACTTTGACATCTGACAACTTAGACAATTGATGTTCTAGAAATTTCGTTCTGTTCGTTGGCCGTTCTTATGTGCTTATGTGTTTTTGAGCAATGGTGTCCATATTTTATCCAGCTTCAATGCTTCGTCTTTCCTGTTGAAGTTGTTTCCGTGTTTATGCGATTTCAATTGCTTCCCTAATCATTCTCTTGTGATATCCGGTTGTCGAGGCAAGCAATTCTATATCTTAGAATTTTATTTTATGATTTTCGGCTACAGCAGACTTGTCTGATTGTTCTAAGATGCAGTTTCGTTTGTGTTACCTAATCCTAGGCCCTATTGAACGTTTTGTGGTACCGATGTATATACTTTCCCGCAAGAGCATGCTCTCTTTGGCAGATCTGAGACTGTGTTGAATTTTCCTTGTTGGATATATGGATGCTATGTTTTAATAAGATTTTTCCAATTCTATCGATGACTTTATATACATACATACATACATACATACATACATATACATATATATATATATATATATAGTTGGATCTTTATTATTAGTATAGGGTAGATACCGATTGGTGTGTGTAGGTTTCCGGTATACTGTATAGTCTAAATGTTCACCCACTTTTTTTACAAGGTTCTCCTTTTCCAATTCCATTGTGAATTTGATATTATGTTGAAAGTTTAGGTGTCTTAGAAACTGTTTGTGTTTAGAAGTCTCAATCGCTTTTTGTTCAAACTTTTCCATAAAGAAATTGGCGATCACTGGACTAAGAGAACTGCCCATTGCTAATCCTTCAGTCTGTTCGTAGAATTTGTTGTTCCAAACGAAATTGCTTTCAGTAAGGCACGTACGGAAAAGATACACTATATTTGGAGGGAATATTTCTGATATCATGTTTAAGGAATCATTGACAGGAACTTTAGTGGAAAGCGACACTACGTCGAAACTGACCAGTTTATCTTCTACATCAAGATGAATCTTTGATTGGGGTGTTTTCAACATGAGTTTGGAGCAATCTGGTAAGATACTTAGCTAAGTTATATGTTGGTGACCCAGAAGTACTAACGATGGGTCGGAGTCGTACATTATCTTTATGTATTGGACGAAACGTTAGGAAATAATCTACAACAAATGTCGACCAATAAACCCAAGCGACTATAGATATGAAAATGATTGTAGTTTACCTATTGAGGCGTAATGGTACAAGAAAGGACTGCCAAAATGAGCATATGGCACATAACGCACTCGTAACAAGCGCTATTCCATGAATGGGAACAAATATTGAAGGATGAGGTCACAATCTATGTTTAGTAATTGCGAGTTCTTGAAGAATCATTATTAAAAAAATGAGAAAATGAGAAATTGAGAACAAAAGACAAATATAGATAATAGGAAAGTATGCAGTTACGAAGTATTTTTTCATCCGTGAATTACAAACACTACCGGCAAAATTACTTCGGTACAAATGTTTTTTAACATGTAATTTCACTCTCGTTTCGCATAACTAACACTTTCAGATTTCCACAGAAGAAACATGCGAGTACTTCTATGCGTGTGCGTTTAATCTTGCCGCACGCAATATCAAACGCCACAAGTATATTAAGCAGATCGTTTACATTAAGTAGCGTTTATCTTGGAATAAATTAAATATCATATTATTGAATTACTACTAATTAACTACCACGTTTTATTATTATATAAAAAAAGTATCCGCTGAAGATTCGTATTAGAAAAGCGCAAAAAGGTTATCGGTTGTAGATGGTGTTTTGGTGTTGCAACACGTTTTCAAAAATTTTTATCGGTTGTTACATTTCCATGTCTATTAATAAATTATGCTGGCCTGGCATTTAATTTTTCCCATGTCACACATGATCAAAACAATATTTCCGAACTTAAATTTAATCACTCAATTTAAAAACGTTTATGGTTTCTGGCTGTATTAAACAAATAAAATAGGTCAGATTACTGTAAAAGTTATATTTTCAGTAAATTAATGCCATAAATTTGTATAAATTATTCACGGATTATACAGTTACTTGTTCGTTGCAAATACGAGATAATCACCCAAAATCGATCTCATTAATAAATTGCAAAGGAACGCGGTGGTATTTCATTCGTTCTGCGAACAATCATAACAATCTGTTTGATTCATGCATTTTAACAAGTTATCTGAACAGTGTGACGTAGAAATTGGCTTAAGCGTGTCATTTAACAAGGTTAAGATATCTACGAAACTTGCCCATTTTATTACTTACTGTCGGCCGAAAGATAAAACCACTTGATCACTTTATTAAAGTGACACATTGATAAATTTCATTCCTTAAACCTTTTAATTGTTACCGGATGCTAGTGGGAAAACGGGTTAAATTGGGTTAATTTATATGCTGGAAGCATAAGATTTCAATCCAAGATGAATTAGCAGATTGTCTATATGAGAAGTTTCATTTGTTTAAATTTCTCTTTAGACTTACCTTTGTAAATTGAAACTTAATTTTCATTTTGTGCTAAACCCTGAAATAGTTTTGGTGGGATAAAACATAAGTTTGCTCTTAAGATACAATGAATAGTTTCAAAGAGTGAAAGTAAAAGTTGTTAATGAACCTCTTTTGAGAACTAAATCAGAGTAATTGCTTAAATATTTAGGTCAATTAACACAATAAGACTACACTTTACGAATTCATTAAAACTTTATTAAAAATATGTATTTAGGACAATACACAGCCATACTATTGCTATATATATATATATAACATATATATATATTTTTTTATTTTTCTATATTTATTAAAAACGAACAACAACAAAACTGAACACAGGTATTCTTAAATAAACATAATACTTGAATTTGAGATAGAATGAAAAGTAATTTTGAAGTAGGCAAGATAAAAAAAGTTAAAGTCTAACTTAAAGAATTGAAAGAGTATAATTTAAAAATACATTGACAACTAAAAATAGAACTTGAAAATATCACGAAAACAAATGTTTTCATGAGTAATTTTCAGTCAGTGGAAATAAAAAAAATTAAGATCAATAATTCGCATTCGCACGAACAGTTTTTATCATACGCATTAAAAATGAAAATATCAACAATCAATCACAACCTCTCGTATAAAACAAATGAGATTCACTCCTCACGATAAAAGGAACACAAAATATTCTATATATTACAACAATAGAATAATCACAAAATTGCAGTTCGACACTTATGAGTACAATGATGGTGATTGGCAATAATAAATAAAGCAGTAAATGAATGAAGTGAGGGTCGTTTTTTTTTGTTTTTCTGTTATGTCATTTCAACATGAAATTTATCACAATTAAAAAATTGATATCACAAATTTTCCATCTAATCTATGTATTAAGTATTTATAGTTATTGCGAGGTACGCAAAGAGTTTACTACTTGAACAATAATAGTCAGGTAACAATATTATTGTCAGTTAGAAACAAAAAAAAAAAAAATAATAATAAATCCCGTTGACATAACTGTTGAAAGAAAACATCGGGTTGTTTTAAGACCCGTTGACGAAATAGTCGTTTTTGACGCGCCACAAAATCAGTTCCATACACGCAGCGGCGTCCTCGTAACTGCTGTGTCCCTTGCTCGAGCACTGAATGTCCCTTTTCAAAATGGTCGACACCAACTCCTTAAGCGATCGTCTATAGGGCAATCCGTGATAATGCGGAAACGTCGTCGACGTATCCACAACTCTCGTGTGAACGATTTTCAACGCCCTGAGATCGTTCTCTAACGCGTGTCCGATCAGTATGGTCTGCGCACTGATGAAGCCCATCAGATCGTTCTGCACATCCCTCAGGCACTTGCCGTTCTTCAGATCCTTCGCCGTGATGCCCGAGAATCTCGTGTTATAATCCACGATCGGATTGTCCGGCTTGACGTAACTGTCGTACACCAAACGTCCTTCGATATTGATCACAGTCACTTTGGTCAGTTCCAGGCCGGCCACCGTGTAACACATCTCACAGTCCAGCGCGTAGATCCCGTTATTTTCTTGGCCGTTCTTCGCGCGACGCGGTCTCGTGCGCACGTAACCGGTACACGGACCGTTCGGTCCGTTCTTCAGGCCGCTCCACACGTGACAGCTGCCCTCCGTGCATCCCCTTGTGCCGGCCGACTTCTCGCAGCAGGTGTACACGCGCTGATCGCGTCTGCCCTCCTGGCTCGCCTTCAGCTTGCCCCAGTGGTAGATGCACTTCTCCGTCGTTATGTACGCCTTGCTGGTGGCGAAGAACGGTCTGCTGCATCTGGCGCACGTGTGTTCCATTCCCTTTCTCATCTGCTCGTCGGACAGTTCCTGGTCGGAGCTGCTCAGGTCCTCCGAATCGTTGTCGCCCGAATCCGAAGAGCTGCTCGAACCCTGGCCGGAGTCCGTCGACGAGCACGATCTGGTCTTCTTGCCGGGCACGAACTCCCGGGCGTTCACGTCGAAACTGTGCGGAGTGTGGCCGCCGGTCGCGTTCGCGAAGCGGCTGTTCTTCATGATCCAGATCCCGTCGCATTTGCTATCGCCTACCGGATAGCCAAGATGCACCATGTGATCGTGGCGCAGCAGGTAGCTCTCCAGTAGCATGTAGAAGCCCTGCTCGGTGATGTGCAGGTCGCCGAACTGCTTCGATATCACCGAATTCATGGCCTTTTTCGACGGTTCGGATTTTTTCGGCGGTTTTACTTTCTTTTTGTTGTCGGCCGGCGAGCCGTCCTCACGCCGTCTGTTCTTGCGCTGTCGTCGCGACAGGCCCTTCGGTATCGGCGATTGGTCGCCGTTCGTCGACTGACTGCTGCTCTCTTCCTTGCTCGAGCTGTCCTCCGGATCGTCTCTACCGCCGGGATCTGGATCTTCTGTACACAAAAATAATATGTCACAACTCAGGATGATAATGTTTTTTTTTTCTTATCACTAGATATTACGTTTCACAGGGCCCTCTTTCACGACACGTTTTTTTCGATTAAGTGGGACAAGAACGCGTTCAGTAAGAAAAGGTTGCACGTGGATCACTTATCACTTAAATGGTTCCTGCTTAAGAACACATCAAGGGCACATATAATCACATGCAACTCCTACAGTAAAAAATGGAACCTGGATTATACAAGATTAATTTACAGTATATATTTTATATGTATATATTTTTATATGTATAATATTTTTTTATTTATTATTAGCAGTTGTTAAAGTTTTCTTAAAATCGCAAATTTACTACTAAAATATTATGAATATGTTTTGCTGAATAGTGGAACTTAATAAATACTAAATGCTAATAACTTATTAAAATACACACAAGTTCCACAATGCTGAAAAAAAAACTACGGCCATAAAAAACGACAATAAATTAGAATAAAATAATATAAATCTTGAGAGTATACTATTAAATAGTAGTTAGAATCAGAATAAAAAACTATTTATTTAATGGACTAAAGAAACTTTCATTTCAATAAAACAAAATAAAACCAACAAAATTAAATTAAATTATAAAAAATTTAATGCAAATCCACACTATTTAATCTTAATTTAAATTTTTAAAGGAACTATTTCTGAAGGATTCACAAAAATAACAAATTATATACCGATTATACCGATGCATGATGCCTCTCTCAAAATTCAGTTGGATCAAACGGTTTTCGATTGGTATATATGGTACATATGTAAGAAGGAAGAAGTAATATTGGGCACATTTTAATTTGAACTGTGCACCACGTAAAAACTTGCAAATTTCTTAGAGAAATGTGTTTAAAATTTCATGCAAAATCCGAATTTTACGTTATTTTAATCACATTTCAACGAATTTCCCGGCATCCCCAACAAATATCGGATGGATCTAATAAGATTTCAGGGCGATTTTTTCGCGGCAATTTTTGGAATGTTTATTTACCGTAGCCGCAGGAAGCCAGATATTTGCCGTTGCTCGAGTAATCCATGGACGCGATCTCGCCTGTGTGGCCCTTCAGGGTGGTTAGCAGCCAGGGATGCGTGTAATTCTGTTTGCGGGTTTCGGTCGGTTTCTTCGGCTTTTTCGCCGGCTCCTTGACGACTGTCTTCTTGTCCTCGTGCGTGGACTTATCATCTGTAACAATTTTTTTTCAATTCAGTCCCGTCCGAATCGTAATTGGAATTGGAATAGGAATTTGAATTTGAATTTGAATTTGAATTTGAATTTGAATTTGAATTTGAATTTGAATTTGAATTTGAATTTGAATTGGAATTTGAATTGGAATTGGGATGCAGCGTTGCGCGCGTTTTAATTTTAGACGAGCGGGCGGCACGTGTTCGGTGCACGCAATGTTGTGGGTGGTGCGAGAGCGTGAAACGATGCTTACTTTTGGGCTGTTCGTGCGTTCCGGCCTCGGTCCTCAGCAATTTCAATATGTAAACCAACAACAGGACACTGGCACCGACGAACACCGTCGCCAAAACGGTCGGACTCGTATACGATTCACCATCCATCACGACGTCCGTATATGCAGATACAAAACCGGCGTTTAACCGTTTAACCGTTTAACCGTTCAACCGTTCAACCGTTCAACCGTTCAACCGTTCAACAATCGCGCACAACCGGCCTCACGCTATCGATGTCACGGGCGGACTACAATCTGCCTGTCTAGACACCACGTTTCCGTGCTTCAGGTTGGCAATACGGCGCGCTATTTGAAACTTGGTCCGACGCTTGTGCTGTCTTTTTATTAACATCCTCGTGTTATTGCTAACGGTAACACCCATTAAGGTTGTACAAGGTGTGCTCGATGTTACTGCGTAGCCGACTGTTCAAGAGTTCAACTCAACCGAACGATGGTTCGCGATATACTGAACGAAATGCGCGCGGGTGCCGTACTAAAAACGCGGTTCGCGCTCACACATTACGTGTCCTTTCTTTTTCGAATGGTTTTCTTGTGCGCAACCACGTGTTTTGTTTGTGCTTTGTTTCGTTTTTCGGTGCTTACCCTCTGGTACCAGTACATGTGCAATCGGGCCGATCGGGCTGATCGGGCTGTTCGGGCTGATCGGGCTGATTGGGCCGATTGGGCCGATGGGACTGATCGGTGTCCAGTAATAACGGACAGGCACTATTCTCACGATGTACATCGTCGTACATTATCCAACTTTGCCGCACGTAACATGCTAAGGGACCGACAATCACTGGCCGGTTTACTGCGGGATGCATCATGCATTGTTATCACGCGCCGGCTGACTCATTATTTTACTGTGAAAACCGGCTGATGTAAGGTGTATCGGGAAACACGTAAAATTATTTACTACCACGTAAGTGGTATAAGATGCGAAAATCCCGTTCACGGATGTTTTTTTTTTGCGCGCGCAAACCTATACAACTAACTACGTCACTTATTTAACACATATTCGTTTAATTTAATCTCACACGCGTACCCGTACTCTTTTTGACTATAAACTTTTGATTATACCATAAACGATAGTAGGTAGACTTAATAGATTTAATAATATTATTTATTATACAATTTTTATTGAAATCAATATTTTCTATTTTCCGATTTGATTAGAAAATTAATTTCATTTATTTAGTAATAAAAAAATAAAAATTGCAAAATAAACACAATATAATAATACAAATAAGTTAACCAGTTAATCACAGATTGTCGAATCGGTGCAGAGAAATTGGTATCAGTCGTAGGAGACCGTCAGAGACTGAATACCCTTCGAGAAGATCGACATTTGATTCAGAAGTTACTTCAAGAGCAAATAAGGAACAGCTCGCCAGTTAGGAGACCGTTAGGACTGGCCACAGGGACACTTTTATCTACTCAAACCGTAAGTAATAGACTTCAATAAAAGCCAATTCACATTCTCGATGTGCAGCTGTTGCTCCTAAGTTAACTAGAGCATAGAGGAGAATGAGAAGAACACATTAACTGGAACATGAACCAATGGAGTCAGATTCCCTTTACAGATGAATCCAGATTATGTTTAAATGATGCACGACAAAGAGCCTACAGACGTGAATACCACTGCGGCTGAGAAAGGGCCTTTCAGAAGAGGGTCTGTAATGGTATGGGGCGGTATAACTTCAAACCGACGTACAGTCCTTTCTTAGAGAACGGTTCCCGGGCCAGCCGATACATTACGATATTCTGCAACTTATCGTGTTACCTTTCATGAATCAGTAAGAACCAAATTTCACTTTACAACAAGATAATGAATGCAAAACCACACACTGCCAGAGTTGTTCAAAATTTTTCTGAAGAGCATAGATTGGGGGTTATGGAATGGCCAGTGAATAGTCCCTATATGAATCCGATGGAATATCTTTGAGACCCGCAAATAACCTTCAAGAATTAGTTCAACAGCTTCAGAGAGAATGGATTAAAGTACCCCAAGACTTCGAAGAAATAGAGGAGGACATACTCACTATTAAATACAGGGATATCTTAAATTTTTCGACATTTTATAATGTTGCGTTAATTTCATTTTTGTTACGTTCTGTTAAATTCTCTAAAATTGATTATTCAGTTGTTGTTATACGGATACATTTAACGGGGTGGCATTTGTGTAAATGTAACACATTGCCACAAAAGGCGTTAAACAAAATTAAATGACACGTGTAAACAATGAAGCAACTTTAGAACAAGTAGTTAATTACTAATTGGTAATTAATTAAGTGCGCAACAACAATAATTGTATTAAGTTATCTATATCTGTGATTACGTAAAATACAATTCGGTAATTGTTATATTATCAGCATAAAAACAAATACAGTAAATACACGAAGCACATGCTTCGAAACTACCATTTAACTTAATCGAACGTCAATAAATAAAAGATGAAATCGACCCGCCTGACGTGTACTTTTTTGAAGCACCACGTCATTTAAATGGCTTGACCGCTTTCCTAAATTACGTTTATTAACAACTTTAATAAATATTTCATCCGTGCTATAAATATCCGTTCGTATATTCATTAATGGCTGTTCAATAACCGACCGATTTTGTTTACTTATGTAAACGTTTCGATATTTTTGTACCGGATTTTATTTTTGTAAATCTTGGCACGGCGCTACGATTTTGTGTTTAGAGAGATAAACTTGGGAAATCGCAGATAAACACTTATATTGTTTACAGAACCAGTTTATTTTTTCATTTTTGTTTTTCGTATCTGCGTCACACGTTAAAAACAAACAAAAATTCGTTCGTTCGTTCGTTCGTTCGCTGTGTTATAACGGCGTGCGACTGAAAGGTGAAATGGTGAAAGGGCGTTCTAGAATTTACTCATCCTTTTACTCGGTTATAAATAAACCACACGGATCCGTTTCTAATAGCGTTCCATTAAACATCTCGAGTTTATTTCATTCACCCACACGCCGAGAATATTAATCACTTTTATGAGTTAGTTTTCAACGTGAAATATTTTAAATGTAAAAAGTACAATTTAATTAAATATGTCCAAAAAACGTATTTACATGAATTATTCATGACCGACAATAATGTAACATTGCTTAAACAACAATTTTCATGGTGATCCACAAATTTGTGCTTGTACATCGTGAAACAATATTGACATTACAACGTATGTAACAAATTTACAAATGTAGGCAAACATGGTTTTAAGATCAATTATTTACAATTTGTTTGTACAATGTTTTTTTCCAATATGGAAACATGAACATTTTAGAGTGTTGCTGATAATTGACTTTCATTTGATATTTACCACTTAATGGATGCCCTTCAATTTAACAATAACAATAGAATTCTTGTCGTTTTTTCTCCACTTTAAAGAAAATATTATATGATTTGTAAGCTTAAAAATGAAAGATAAAAGTAACTTGTGACTTACATAGATGCAGGATGACAATCGGGGCACGACTGCATGACCAACTCCTTGGTTTACATTATGCAATTATAAACAAAAAATTATCCATAATATAAACGAAACAACAAAACAAAGCGATGTTTTGTTTAACGGTGTTCTTGAACGAACGAAAACAATAGCAATTCGGTAAATAGACGACGAACGGCCTTTTGTCAAAAGTCACGCGTCCAGCGATTATTATGTAGTTACGTTGCTGATCCCCTGTTTGTAACATTGTGCTGTTATTGTTTTATCTTTGATGGTTTATCTATAACAAAATTGTTGAGCAACGCGTTTCTTTTCATTAAAAATTGTCTAATTAAACTTAATAAGATGCCATTAGTACCATAAAAATAAACTGTGGTACTATATACATATGTATACATACATACGTACATACTACGTATGTACAAGGGAGTCTCCAGTCTTGGAGACAATAGATAAGCGATTGGTCCTAATTAACTCGTTAACGGCCCACAAAAACAACAAAGAGTTCGATTAACAAAGAAGCACAAATTGGAACGTTCGATCGATGTAAATTTATTTTTACCGATTTTCGCGGATAACATTGAGTTAGGTCAAGTCGAAACGGAATGAATGGATAACGCGTCGCGCACTAAAACAACAACAAAACACTTTTGCAATCGATCTGTTTATCTCGAATTGAATCCTAATGCAGATAAACTTTTGAAAATTGTGGGACAGGAATGGAAACGGCAACGGGACTGGGACCGGGACCGGGACCGGGACCGGGAACGGAAACGTTCAGTAACTCGGACGCGTACCGAAACGCGATTGCGTGATTCAACGGTGTGCACTTGCATTTTGTTATTATTCGCATTTGCGAAACGTAAAAATAAAGTATGAAAATTTCGAGGTTGAAAAACACAACGTACGTTGCACCGTCTGCCGAATTCGACCTTCGACGTTATCGATCCGTCGATCCTTTGTGATGCGACCCTCACTCGCACACACACGAAAATTTTACTTCTTTTCCATTTATCAAATTCAAATTATTTTCGGTGATATAGCTTATTTTAGTGATACGGCATCCAAACCGAATCGAACAATCTTTTGTTCGTATGTACCGTCCCCGTGTCCCCGTGTCTCCGTGTCCCCGTGTCCCCGTGTCCCCGTGTCCCCGTGTCCCCGTCTACCTACGTCAATTTGCCTCGTTAATTCTTTTGGTTTTTTCGAAGTCGAGGAAGGTCCCATGTGTGAAGTAGGAATGGCAGATTGAGTAAATATAAATATAAAATATCACTTTAAACGCGTTTTTCTCGAAACTATATATATTTTTTTAAATTCTTGTCGTGAATTATCAAGTTCTACTGAACCGATTTATTTGAAATTTGGTGTCAAGTTTAAATATAATTTTCAATTTTTACTATTTAAAAGAAATTCGAAAAAGTAAAAAAATGGTGCAAATTTTTTTTATTTTTTCATGCAACCGCAATTTAGCGAAAAAAAAAATTTTTTCAACATATTTTTACTTAGTATTCTGATATAGAAATTTGAAAAAATTGAAAATGTAAATATAAAATATCACTTTAAACGTTTAACACCAATTTCCAATTTTTGCTACTTTTAAAAAATTCGAAAAAGTAAAAAATTTTTAATTTTTTCATGCAGTCGCAATTTAGAGAATTTTTTTCAACATATTTTTCCTTAGTTCGATAGCAGCATTACTCTAGATTAATATTTTATTTTTTCATTTCAGATTACTAGGAGGGTTACAATAGTGACAGACTTCTCGCGCCATTTTTTTGGGATCCCCCACTTCGTCAGCCTACGTCTTTTTCAATATTCAATTTTTTTAATATATTCCTTAAATATTAATAAATATCTTGTAAAGTAATGGACAGTAAAAATATTGTTTGTCTTTTTCTTATTGCACTTGAAAAAGTACCTCAAATTTATGCTTCTAGACCAGAATACCCCCTTAAATTTTATAATTACTTCATATTGATGAAGCATTTCATTTTAAATGATGACTGATAAGAGAAAGCTCTTGGAAAGGAGTGGTATTTTGTAATGTGAAGCGGGTTTTTTTAAATTTGATGGAAAATACACCCGATTTGTTCTCCCAGTGATAATAAATTACTACTGATGACTTACTTAAGAAAACTATTACTAAATAATTTATACACTTTTATAGACATTAAGAACGAAATAATTAATGACCTAAAGCAACACTAAGATTGTGCAACTATCTATATGTGTTCATCATTTAATTATGAAAGATCTGCCGTATTTATGCGACAAATTAACTGTGCAATTACGATGTAACAACAAAAGTTACTTTTACTACTTACTAATTCTATCAGAGACAGTACTCACCCAAAAATATTCGCTCCGGAAGAAACGTGACGTACGTCACAAAGTAATTCCAAATTTGCACTATTATCACTGACCGAGAGTCGTACACGAACAACAATTTAAAATCAATTTAAATATCGGAGTGACCCAACTAATGACTCAAAGGTACTGACCACAATAATTACGCACCAGGCTAGTAAGTACCGCTACCGCATCCTCGTAGTCTCATAGCCATATCGACACGCAGGTATTTACTATAGATCTTTTGTTTATATGTTGTAATTTGAACAAAAGCTCGATGAATAATCGCGTCGATGTTTTTTGTTTTTCGAGCGGTTATCAGCGATTTTCGCCGACCGATACGCGACCTAAACGTGTCAGTGTATTGTGTGGTGGTGCACAGACAAAGAAAATCGCTGTCCAGACAATGGATTCGTGTCGGTGTTTGTTTAAGTCAGTGACTAATTAACGCTGGCTGATAATCGGCGAGTAATTGGACTTGACAGTCGAACGGCACGTATTTGATACACGTCTTTTCCGCGTTCAGATTGAAACTATGAAATAACGTAATTATGATGTCAGAGTTAAGTTAAACTTAACTATAACTACTATTGCTACTGTTATTCGGATAATTTAGATATTTTATATTAATATATCTATATATTAAATTAAATGCAAATGTGACTACGATGTACATATTTCAACTCTTTGAAGCAAATTTATTATATTGTAATAAATCATATTAATGCTGTGACTGGCTTACCTACTAGACTAAATAATGCCAGTTAAAAATGTGTGTACATAACTTCCTTTAATTCTTTTTTTGTGTGTCGAGACCTCCAACAGGTTCCTGGTTCTGTGGTAGATCATAATTCAAAAGTTTCTATCAATTTCTTTATTTTTTACTTAATCCTTTGATAATTTTATAATAATTAATTGTATGCTATAATTTTATATTTCTTAAATGTTCAAGTTATTTTCCTATTTATTTATATTTTTAAAATGTATACATGCTTTTTAGTGTACATTTTTTGTCCTTTTTTTTTAAATATTCAATTTAATAAATGGAATAGAATAAAATTAAAATAAAAACTATTTTTTAATTTAAAATAATTTAATATATAACATTATTTCAATTTCTTTGTTCCATTTACAATGGTTAGTATAATATTGGAATATGGACTTTCTGAACAAATTAAAGTAAAATCAATCACCATTAACATCGACATTTTTTATATTAAGACTAACTCACGATAATCAATTTTATAACTTTTATATAATTTATTTTTCTCATATACACTATTGCTCATATGTAGAACAACAAATTAAAAAACATAATCATTATATTAAAAGAACTAATCTTTTTAGTTTAAATTAATTTTATAATAATAAAATGTCTAAACATTTCCTACCTCCCTTTATATACGGATACCTTTGTTTACATAATTTTTATATAACTTTTTATTTCGAAAAAATGCAAAAAATAGAGCAGCGAGACTAGAATAGATTTTTTGCAAGAGAACATTTGAACTGGACCGATGGGCAATGATCTAATTATTCAAATCTGATGGCATCTGATCTGATCTGATGAGAAGACCAATAAATGAAAGGTATAATACCAAGTATACAAGACCTACTGTGAAGCATGGTGGAAAGGGTGTTATGGCCAAAACCTCAATCCAGTTGAAATCCTTTGGGATAAAATTGATCGGAAAATCCGTGCAAAAAGACACTGAAATTAACGAAAAAAGATGTTTAGAAATTATTAATAATAATAGATATTAGTTACAGTTACTAAATAGGGGAAATCTACGTAAGGTTATTTTATAGGTACTCTACTTTTGACCTTTGAAGTTTTTTCAAATATAAATAAATACTGTAATGGTACCAACCGGGGTATAATTAAAGTTTACAAAAGTACGAAGAAATGGCCACGTGATCATATAGAAAATAGGAACTCTTGTTATGTGTCATAAGAAAATAATATAATAATAAGAAATTACGAAAATCTGGTAACCTCATACTGAATGTGTAGAACTGACCACAAATAATAAACACAAATAAAATTAACAAATGTGGCTTATTTACATCTTTGGTATCATCACATCTATATTTGTTCAAAATATATGCAAATTAACTTTCCTATGACTGTGACTATCAATATAATGTGTGTTGCAATAATAATTATTTACAACTAATCAAATTAAATGAATTTAGTTATTGTTCATTGTCATGTAAATCCTCTATTGATAACTGAAGTCAATTTCCTCCTGGTCTCAATTTTAAAAGAACATCAAAAGGAAGGCTTTTAATCAATTGTCGAGAACAACACAAATAAAACATATACATGATAGATTAGGGACTGTTAATGTGTCTTTTTAGTTTGATTAAAACACTAATTTCAAAAATACGCTTTATTAGAACAAACATACATTAACACTCGACATCTTTCAGATTTGTTTACAAAACAAAATAGTCAAAATAGATGAGCACGTCGCATCGGTCTTTCGGTGAAGATGATGACGTAAGCTAACACGGCCTTCTTGACATTGGGGTGTCCTCGCACCTTCTGCAGTTATGCAAAGATTCATCTTACACCGATAATCTGTAAACAGTATGGCAGGAGTACAAGCTCAAAATATATTCGAAGAACTATCCATAAACTAGACTGTTATGCGGCACAGTTAACAACCACAAGGAGCTCAAAGACTGCTCAACCATTAACAGGTCTGTTACACGCATGTCTTTCAAATGCTGCCAAAAGATATCATATACTAGCCAGAAGTTCAGAGGCGGTTCAACCATTACCAGGTCTGTTACCTGCATGTCTCTCAGGCACAGAACACAACAATCTAAGCCTGCCAAGCAAGAACCTTAAACACAGCCTGCCACGCAGGGACCTTATCAATCTTATTAAATAAATCTGTTCATACCTTATAAAATTTCCGTATCTGGTCAGATTCGTAATTGTTCATGTGCTGCTACTGTAGTTCTACCTCGACTGCCAATACTCTCAATGTGTTACTTCAAAGGGTCCGTGAAACTTTGCTTTCAACTTCCCTCCATTCGATAGCTGACTATTTTCAACAACAACTTTATCACCAACAGCGTATGGTATTGCCGGCACTCTGTCCTATTAAAGTTTATAATTGTTTGAGCTTGTTACCTAAGTACTTCAGCATTTACACAGTTCGTCAGTTGCTCTTAGCCGTCGATTTTCACCAAACATTAACACCCACAGCGCGAATCCATTTGATTTGTTCACAGTTCGTCCTTTATGTTAGGTAGCACTTTTGTCCATTTATTCTCATCTTTTTCATTCATTACGCGTTTCACTTGCCCATTAGCTCTAGGAAGTCCTGTTGCAATTAGGTGTAGCTCAATAAGGTTATCATTGAGAAATTCTCGAAATTTGCTGGATACAAATGGTGTTCCCTGATCAGCTATTATTCGTTTTGGTCGACCCAATTCAATAAACAATGCCCAATGCCCCAATTGTACATTCGGTGTTTTTGGTCTAATAAGACAAAATCGCACAGTAAAAGCGTCTATAATCACTAAAATTTGAGAGCACCTAAATATTCCACAGATGTTTGGAAAAAGTTTCATTTTTGTATATTCAAAACAAATCCGGCTTTCGAAAGGGCGTCAATGACCTTTCTTAAGTTTTTAAGACCTTCTGCAATGGTTCGAGCGGGGCACAACACGTCATTAACGTAAACAAACGCAATATCGTCTTTAAGTGGTCCAAGGGTTTTATCGATGGCATTTGGCATGATGGGGAGTTTATAAAACCAAACGGGATTCGATTGTACCCGTAAAGGCCACTGCGGCCGGTGTTTGGTTTATTCCATTTTGGTTTATTGTCTTTATTTATTTAATAATCCATTCGTCCAGCCATGACAAATTTAAGTCATTTTCCTCAAACGCGTTATAGCATAAATTCGTTGCCTATCACTATAATCATATACAATGTCACTGTTTGTATTAAATTCAATTTTACTACCTCTCATTTATTTTAAAACATTAGTCATCAGTCCAAGCGTCAACATCACATCCCGGAATTGATCCATCTGGCACAATTAGAAAATCAATTTCTAATGTCATGGTTGATCACACTCACACACATCAAAACACTACTGCGACCCGGAGGCTTCATAATACAATTTCCCACACCAGATAATATTTGGCAATCCAGTTGAATTTGCAAGTTTAAGGCTTTGGCTACTTTTTCGTGAAGTATTGAGACATCTACACCTGTGTTTACAAAAAATTCTATTGAACTGATTATGGAATTGTTAGTGACCATAGCTGATGAGCTGAAATGAGCGGATAAAATAAGAGTTTTTTGCTATGAGTACTTGTTTTGATGCCTCATGTCATTGTTTTTTAGTATAACATATATCTTCTGAAAGGCCATTCATTCGACAGATGTTACAAAACTTCTTATTTGCTGAGTTGTTGTTGCCAGATGAACATTTTTTTGATGTACTCCAGAAGGACTCCGGATGTCTGCTAACCAATGCTTTACGTCCACAGCGTTGACATCTTTTGCAGTTTCCTTGAAACGAACGTTGATCACGAAAGCTGTACGGTCGTTTTCGTGATAAATCACGCTCTCACATACCAGCCAACAGTTTTAATAGTTCAGAATCGCATGTAGGAGCTTGCAAGCAGATTCGATTTTTCACTTCGGTGTTTTGAATATCGCATTCAACCAGACTTAGCACAATATTCCACGGAAAGTCTGAATAAAATCTTCTAATTGCCGCCAATTTAGCGTTACCGTACTCTACTAGTGAATCAGAACTTGAGCTCTTAATTGCTAAACAATTTCTGATACGAGTAGCACCTGAGTTAGTAGTACCTAACTCGGGAAACGCAATACCCAATCTCTAACAATAGGTTTCCATTGTTGATAAAAGCGTGCTGCACGTCCTCGTAAAGCATGAGCAGCTTTTAAAACAATAATAGTATCGTATATTTCCAACTCCTGTGTATCATCTGGATCAAAACTTGCAAGTCGAAACTGTGCAATCGCCACACTTACACCTGCAATGTTGCTTGAGGAGTAGCTTGGACGTTGGCCATTGTTGACAAAATTTCCATAACTTGTTTTTGGAAATTGTTGTTACTTTCTTGCTGCATTCTGAATAATAACACCATTTTCGATGCACTTTCGGTAACGTTCAAGTCATTTGAAGTCACTGCGCATTCACGTTCTTCACTATTGCCAGCCATTGTTCGTTCACAAAGAAACACAAAAAAAAATTACTTTTTAAGTCCTTTTTTTCGTAAATAATTCACGAGAAGATATCCCACTTCTGATTATAATGATTATTCTGTCTTTTTAGTTTGATTAAAACACTAAATTCACAAACATACACTTTATTACAATAAACGTACATTAACCCTCCACATCTAAAGCTTAACTGGCGTGGTTCTTTCTTAAAAACTGCCCCGTTTATACTTCTCTCAGATTTATTTACAAAACAAAATAGTGAAAATAGATGGGCACGTCGCATCAGTCTATCGGTGAAGATGGTGACGTATGCTAACATACATATACATAAACATAATAACAATCCCCTCGGAGTTATCTCCACAACGTCTCATGAACAATATAAATAAGCATATAAATAAATACTTCAATAATTAAATTAAAATGGACGGAAAATGGCAGATGTCTGAAAACACTGCTCTCACCTAAGTCTCCGAAAGTCTATATATGAAACAAACTGTTTTATGAGATCATATTGTTTCTAAATAAACAAGAATAATAATAAAATGAATGAAAAAATCATGATATGATGGAAACTCAACATGGCGGACAAATTTAACTACGCATTTGCAAATTCGACACATTTTATTAAAAAATATCCGAAAGATTCTAAAAAGAAAACTCGACATTTAAACAAATAGAACAAATACAGATATTATTACAATGGCATAATTTTTAACAAGAAACATGATAAATATAAATTTTCATACCCAGATTATATTACTCGTCTAATCAGTTCGAACAGTTGAAACCAAAGAGCTCGAATCGTACTAGTCAAGGGTCGTGCTACCCCTTCCTATTACCAACTTAAACAAAAGAGTGAAACAATGACACCAAAGAAGAGTAATATTACATTAATTAAATCGAATCCCTAAACAATATACAATAAAAAACAATCACATTTTAATATAATAATACATATTTAAATTTATATAAATATAAAATAACAATAATCATTAAAATTAATTATAATATTCATTATAATTAATTATCGAGTATTGGTCAAATTTAAAAATATGACGACATCACAGGAAGCGGGAATTTCAATTCAAAATCTGCACCACTACAATACTTAACCACTAATAAACAATTATATTTCCGTATTGTAGTTATTAAACATCCTGCATAACTGACAATAATATGATGAAAACGTACACTTTCATCAAGATACATACAAATTTCTAAAGTTGCTCTGCAAGTGAGCGATAATGTATATTTTAACTCACTTAGCACAATTATTTTAAAGTTTAACTAATTAATTATTCAAACCAATATTTGCCCTCCCTCTGCAGTTCACTGTTTTTACTGTATTTTTGTTTCGGGCGTATAATAGTGTATCCAAATTTCATCCACAGTAATTAATCGGGGCGAAAACTCGGATTTATTGCGTCTAAACTGCGCCAACTGGAAATGTTCATTCAAACACGTTTTTGGTCTAACGTGAGCAAACCCGGCACCCAACGCGCGGACAGCTTTCTTATCTCCAAATCTTGATTTAATATGTGACAGAGACGTTCTTCGGACATTTTCATTACCTCTACTATTTCTCTCACTTTGATCCGGAGGTTGTTTAACACTATTTGGTGAACTTTAGCAATGTTATCGTCAGTAATTGCAGGTTTTGGACGTTCCGAACGTTCATCGTCTCCCAAGCTCTTACGTCCACGTTGAGTCCAACTCATCCCTGATTTGTGTAGGCGTATTGCCTTAAATCAAAATTAACTGAAGTAAAATACGAATAAGTAAACCTTGGGTAAACTCATTAATTTTTCAACACATTCTGTTCAACAAATCAATAATAATTCTATGCTTATGACATAGTTATTGTACCACATATACAATATAAAATATTTTAGTTTTAAACTGACGAAAAAAATCAATCTTCAAGTTTTACCTAATAACCTCGGAATATAAACTGCCACATTGTCTAGGGTTACAAAGTGACAGACCACAAAAATCTGTGATCAACACAAAATTACAGTCAATGCCATTTAAATAGTAACCCACTCATTATTTAAGTAGTACAAAATTAAAAAAAAAAACATTTTGTGCAGCTCCAACACTGAAAGAACATATTAAAATTGCACCAAATCTTACATTTCCGTCTTGTCAGCTTTCTAAATGTTTATCTCGATACGATCAAAACAAATTCGGTTTATTTTCGGGCGGAAAATCGATTAGAAAACGTTTCATACGTTTTCGTTTTAATTGCCAAAAGAGAATAGGTCAAGATTTGCGGTAAGGCGCGAAATTTTTTAAGTAAATATTCACACATGTTCAACAAACCCACTTTTCGGCTCATTATACTGCTTTTCCGATTCAGTTGTGATTTAATTTTAAATGATTATTTTATTAAAAAATATAAAATATTTAGATTTACTTATCGGCCATTAGTAGTATCTAACACTACGGAACGGAATACAATGTATATCTTATACTCTTATATATTACTTTAATTTTTTCAAATAATAAATATGACTATTGTGTTGCCCAAAGCAAAACATCAGTTTCACTGAATTATTTTGGGATTATTATTCTATTGAAAAACGAACCTTAACGGCATTTCCAAGTTTGCGTAATATAACAAATTGTTCTAATATGGTTTTATGTTTCTACCGTATTTTGAGAAGCAACGTGGCATATGAACTCAAAAAAGAATTGATATAATTTGTGCGTAAATTCTGTTTTCCTATTTCTACTACCTCTTTTTAAATGAACCCGCTCTTCGCCTCATGTGCCGATTTTAACATGTATAATATTTCTTTCCATTTCAAAATATGTTTGTGTAGGATAGATGACGCATACTTAAGGTGTAGTACCCAATTTTCATTAAGGTACTACACCTTAATGAAAATTGGGTTGACATAAATTTGCTTGTTATTGATTATTGACAAATAAAGAGTTTTTAAGTAAGAAGATATAGCCAATTCTCCTCCTCCGTAACTGACCTTACTATATATGTTAGATAGTACAAGAATTTTTAAAAATCTGATTTGCCCTATTGTGATAAACTGAGGTTAAGAACACTTAAACATTACTAAACTATAGTAGGAAAATCAATAACGTGAGGTAAATATCATTAAACTTGCCTTATGTTAAGTTAAGCTATAGCACCCATAGCCAAGTCTACTTCGATGCTAAATTCCTAGAAAAGCGTCGTAACGGGTGGTTAGGAGACAATTAAAGCATTTTAGATGAGTGTTTGATTTGACTCGTTGTTGTAATTAAATTAAATATTTTATATACGGTATTGAACAAAAATCTATAAGCTTTTTAAAAGTGTTATTTATTTCGGTACCGTAGATATCCTTTCGTAATTTTCTTAATATGCTATTTACATTATTGTATACTAAAATGGTTTTATGTTTATCGGATTTTTTTTAAATTATTTTCGTTTCTTGACTAGACAAATTAATGTCAACTTTACTATTATTCAGTTTTAATCTTATGTTGGGTATATTTTTGTTTGATATTTGTTCAGTTCAGTTGCTTCCTTATATCATAATCATCAAAAACTATTTCATCTGAATTAAGAAACTTAATAATGCAGACATATATTGGTAGAGTACATCCAAACGAGTAGCACTCTTATCCGAAAATAACCGAAACACAGTGAGTAATAAGACCATAAGAACTGACAGTTTGTTAAGTCGGTTTACTGTTAAAAACCCACTGTTTTCGAAGAAGAATGTAGACTCGTCCGAATGAACATCTGGATAGGAATCTTGGTCAATGGAAACGTGTTATTTTTAGTTATAAATATACAGTGGTGGAAAAATGCATGGAACATTTTTAAAAATTGGATTTATATCCCCTGGGATTTTTCTTATCTATTGTAACAACAAACGACAAGAGATGAGCGATAATACTAATAAGTATTGTTGCTCATCATTTTTTTAAGTCTTTTTATCGAATACATTTTTAGCTTATTTGCGGTCAGTTGTACTTAGATTCTTAACATTTTCGATTTCAATGTAATAATGCCCAAACACGTTTTCTTTTCACTCCAATTTATGAAAAGAGGTAGTGTTGAATATCGACACAAGGCAGGACATTCCCGAAAAACCACTCCCAAAATTGTAAAAATCTAGATGTTAGTAGTAGAATCTAAATGTTAGTAGTAGAATAGCGAGAAATCACCTTATTAATGCGATTGATGAGTACATGGCCGTGTTACAGTTAAAAAACTTCTACTATTAATAAAAAACAGAGCGCTTAGTCTGGCATTTGCAAAATCCCACTTGGTTTGGGGATGCTTTTCTCGATCCAAAATTGGACCCTAGATTCAGGTGGTTCAGTGTATTAGATCATTGCATTCGAATAAATCACATCAAAAGCATGTGTTGACACATTACAGACACCGGTAGATTCTATGCCTAAAAGATGCCAAACATTACAGTAACTTTTGTAACAAGTAAATGAATGTTAGCTTACGTCATCACCTTCACCGATGGACCGATGCGACGTGCTCACATCTATTTAGACTAGTTTTGTTTTATAAGCAAATCGAAGTATTTGTTTACATTTAATAATCGGGGCAGTTCTTAAGAAAGAACCAGGCAGTCAAGCTTTAGATGTCGAGGGTTAAACTACGTTTGTTGTAATAAAGCGTATTATTGTGAATTTAGTGTTTTAATCAAACTAAAAAGACAGATTAACAGTCGCTAATCTATCATGAATATTTATAACATATAGTTTCTTCCACTACTGTAAATTTAATATGTTTAAAAGAGGTGGCATATAAAATGTAAGATGTCCCGTTGGTAAGTAAACAACTGCATCCCAAATATTTTGCCAATGGTTAAATACGGTGGTGGGTCGTTAATGTTATGGAGATATTTATCGGGTTCTGAAATAGGATCAATACTACATGGGGTGAAAAGTCAACTCCTTGGAAATGAAACAATTTTTTTTTCATTTTATTCAATGTAGTCCCCTTTCATATCGATACGCTTATTCCAGTGATTTTTCAACTTTTTGATCCCGCCTGAAAAGTAATTTTCCGAGAAGTTTGCAAAATACTCCTCCGCAAGCTGAATTTTTTATTGATGAGCCATCTTTTGAGGTTTAGGAAGAGATAATAGTTCGATGGAGCTAAATCTGGCAAATAAGGTGGATGGAGAAGCAATTGGAACCTTAAATCGATTTATTTACTAGTTTCGATCAATACATCGAATTAATATAAACAAACCAAAAATGTTAAGTAAAGTAGTAAGAAAACGTTCGACACGCACTTGCGTAACCAACCTTGGATCTGGGTCCCGGAAACGAATCAGTTTCGGATCCCGCGAGATCAGCATTCCAGTGCAGCAGTGAATTCAATTTCACATAACAGTTACAGGTGTCCGACCTTCGCAATAACGGAAAACGAAACGTGATCTCTTCTCACCGCTAAGCCGCTGAGCCGCTGAGCCGCTGAGCCGCTGAGTCGCTGCGCCGCTGCGCCGCTGCGCCGCCGCGTCCAATGATTCGATTATTACGATGACGCAGCGATTGCAGTCTTGGTATCGGTATTCTTCCCGTCGGTATTTGTCATGCGTTTGTTTCTGATGTAATGTCAGTTTTTGACCATAATTTACAGTAAACCGTGTTTCAGAATCTAGACCGTAATACGGACGTAATCGGAACTTTGAAAAATATATAACTAACGTCTACTAAGCACTCCTGGTGCTCAGTACCACTCCACAAACCAGTGGCAGTGGGAAGCTATGATTTTAAATGCAGTGATTAAATGATTTAAGTACAATTCAATTTGTGCACAATTTGAATAACAAACGTTCAAACATCAGTTCGAAGTTCGAACAATGCGACTGAAAATCGTGAACGCGGTCGAGTGGTTCAATGTCCGCGCATTCCAATTCAAATTAATTAGGAATTAATTAACGTACGTAATTACTTTGTGGTAATGCCAGTGATCACATAATTTTGAACGGTCCTCGAAGCAATGATGTAAAGTGAATCTACACCGGATATGTCTAAGTTTTATGAAACATACATAAGTATCAAAAATAACTGCGATACATTTGCCACAGCATTAATCATAATATTGTGGAAAAAATAATGTGTATGATTAATTTTCCCTTTATTTAAGTGGTTGCAATAATTATTATATTATTATATTCCAAACCAAAACAAATCGTACAACCTTGAAATTAATGGAAAACTCTCATTGACAGACAATAAGTTTGTTAAAGGTCTATTTTGATCTGCAAATGCTAATTACTATACAAGATTAATGAGACAAAAGCCTAATATTAGATTGATTATATTTAGAATGTTTATTTCAAGTGGTTGTACTTTTTGCACATATAGAACGTTTTCATGTAGATAAAGGGATGCATAAATGAATTGATATTGCAACATTTAAAATTAGACCTTATTTTTAAATAATCAAATTCCGCTACTACATATCTCCAGACTAAATTATCAAATGAATGATTTTGAAATAAGCTTACAAACAAAAATAAGTCAATGCATTTTTCAAACATGTAAATTTACACAAAACGATAAAAATTAATCCTTGACAAAGTATTTTAAGCATCTTGCGGTTTTATTTTAAATAAGCAAACCTTCAAATGTTTGTTACCTTTGTAACAACCGAAAATATATTTTAGGTCTTAATAAACCGCAAAAGAAAAACGGCGCCTTGGCCCCTCTTGTAACCGCAATAAAAGAAAAAAATGTGCACTTTTCCTTGGGAACTATTTAATGCGCTTCTCCAATTTTGAGTTAAACAAACAAACCAATGTTGATAAAGTAATGTTATCAAAAAGGTGATATGAAACGTAAAAATGATCACGATGACGTTTAAAATCATACAAATAAGTCGCATTTTATTCTGCGGAACGTAATAAACGGCCTATTGACGATTTATCGACGATTGTTTACTTTGTCTGAACTTTGTAATCGGTTATTAATGGATTTTTTTTATGGATCCGGTTATTAACGCATTTGCTTATTTATTGTTAACCATTTACCACACACAGTTTCGATAAAATAATGGGTGATAAATCACAACGACGACAACGAAAGCTTAACAGCAATTAATTTTGTTTCTTGGGACTTTTCATTTTCAAGTTTCTCAACCTCCATTGTACCATTGTACCGCTTAATACTGTCTTTTATTAATAGGTACTCTTATTTGGATCCAACTAACATCTAACGCATTTGTTTATTTATTTTACACCATTTAGCGCACACACGGCTTCGTGGGGGGTAACGCTAGATGTGGGGTGAAAAGTAAGCTCCTTGGGAATGAAACAATTTATCGATACACTTATTCCAGCGATTTTCCAACTTTTTGATCCCATCCGAAAAGTAATTTTCCGGGAAGTCTGCAAAATACTCGTCCGCGAGCTGAATTTTTTATTTATGATCATCATTTGAAATTTGGGAAGAGATAATAGTCTGATGCTAAAACAAAATTTTTTTCACTTCATGTGAGGCCGTTTCGCAGTGATTTCGGCCTTCAATCGCTTCAATAATGCGCTGTTATACTAGCTGTTGATGGTTTTTCCTTTTTCGAGGTAGTCCACAAAGAGTATGCCATGACAATCCCATGGGAGGGCCCGCCGCTACTGACTTAATCGACAGTCGAGTTTCGGCCACCATGAAACTCTCGAAACCAATATTTCACGGTGTAATCTGAGGGAGCATTACCCCATAATATTTATCCAACTTTTCTTTCGTTTCCTTCGCTGTTTTGTTTCTCAAAAAATAATGTTTTATGAGAGAACAAAAATCATGATGCTAAATACGTAACCAAAAATCAACTGTCAAAACAAAATTAAGTGCTGTATCGCGCTGAAATTTGACACGTCGGTCTAAATATGAATGGGCTGGGCTATAAGGCATCATAACCTTTTTCGCGATAGCAGCGCACCTAGTAAGTCACGATTCTTTCTAAACAAAAGTTTAAATATAGTATATACGTTTGCAGGAGAAATTATACGACTTAATACTTTTTGATAGGTTTACTAATTGACGATTTATAATCAGTTATTAATGGATTTTTAATCGAATATGTTACTACCGCAATGGCTCGTTTATTGTTCACCATTTACAATTTCTTCTGAAACAACAAATAAACATTAACAACACATCTCTTGGAAACAAGAGAGATGTTGAGTAAGCAATTTTAACGGAATGTTAAATTGCAGGCTTTAAACTACATAATACAGGTTGAATTAACGAAAAAAAATGATAACACAGTTACTCTTCGTTGTTTCCAAAGAAATTACTGTTATAATTCTTAAAAAAACAACTAATTGTGTGTTCATTTGATTTGTATGGAAATGTTTATTACTAATCAGATTTTTATTTATTACTAGCTGTACTCGCGACTTCGTCCGATAGCGTGTTGAATACGATCGTTTTTTAGACGGTGATCTCGAGATTCCAAAGATTCTTGAGCCCTTAACAATGAATGATGCGGTCTATCTAATTGTAATCGTTCATTCCTCTCAGAACTACTCTCATTCGACCTAGACATGGACATCCGTAATCTACAATTTGTAAAACGACTTTCCCGTCGCAATCTTTGGCTTTTCGCCTTTCTCATGTTTTTAGAGAGAAGGTAAAAACGGAAAGCAGTAAAAGTGTAACAAAATATTTTAAATTAATATAAGATAAGATAAGAAGAACGAATCGGTGGAATTATAAAAGATAACCTAACCTATCAATCAAATCAAACTATCAATCAATCGTTGGTGGGAGGCTCCCGACGTGACGGACCAGTGGTGGCATGCGCGTGAGCTGCGCGTGAGCTGCGCGTGAGCTGCGCGTGAGCTGCGCGTGGTACTGGACAGTACTTGGACATTGCAACATTAATTTATTTTTCTAAAATAAAAGTAGTCTAAGTTACTCCTTATTACATCAACTACCTGCCAATAAAAGTCCCGTCAAGATCGGTCCAACCATTTCACAGATTAGTCGGAACAAACAGACAGACAGACAGAGAGACAAAAATTGTAAAAAATGTTATTTTGGTATATGTACCGTATTTATATTCATATGCATGTAGTAAAAAACGGTTATTTCAATATTACAAACAGACTCCAATTTTATTTATATGTATAGATTTTATCAATAAGGAATTTTATATTGTTAGAATGATAATAAAATATTTATGGAAACTATGAGTTGTTTTCTTAATTAAATTTTTGATTACATACATTAATTTATTATAAAAATAAAAAAGAAAATAATCACTTAATGACACTGATTTGTTTTGTTTTGTATTTTTACATAAAAAACTAGAAAATTACAAAATACTTGTCGTACAAGTTTTTCTTATTAAAAGTAGTATAATGTAAACGTAAACAAATATTATTCTGAAATCTATTCGAAAAGTGATAACACATAATAACATAATACGACACAATCAAATAAATTGCTATAACAATTTTCATTTAATTTTTTTGCTTATTTATTTAACGATAAATATTTGATAAAGTTACAAAACGATTATTGATTTGTTTATAAACAACACAAATATTATTATTTGATGAAGGTCAGTAATTTTTTATGATAAAAATCACTTAAAGATAATCGATTTGTCTAGTCATTTAAATATTACAATCGTAGAAACTGAAACAACACGATATTATATTGTATTATTAGCAGTTGAAAATCATTCGATAACCAAAAACCACAACGTCAACGAAATTACGGAAAATCAATCACGTTCGTCAGCCAGAAAGAAGGAAACATCAGATCCAATTAGTATTCCGTGTTTTTCCCGCGTCCCGACAATATATTTATTTTAACATTCGAGATCCGAATTGCGTCTCATTAAAATGCATCGTTATCATCCATTCGTCCTTCTTATCAACAATCAAGGACGGTCGGGCGTTTTTCCGCAACGTTCATTGTCACTTGTCGCTGTTTTTATAAGCGATACCATTATTTTCAGGTTGTCGCGCATAATTTATCACCGACGGGTGAATCAACTTCTGACAGGTCTATGAATTTTTTTTTATTTATAATATTTTATATACAGTTCACATAATAAATATTAGCTTCCTTTATTCCACGTTGGTGACGTGTGAATTTGGACTCTAAGAACCAAAGAGAAAACAATGACTAAAAGTATTTCTAAAAAAATACTGGTAGTATTCCGTTACATTCCAACTAACTAACTAATCTTTCGCCGAATTCCACATGTTCTTACTAGAATGTTGAGCCAAACGAATATACTGATATTGATAACAAAGTTAGTTATGGATTTTCATTAATGGCCACAATTGTTTGACTACGAATAACATACGAATACAAGGTCAGTGTGTTAGTACACTATCAGTTTGTTGTGCTGTAACTGTGTCATAAAATTTATTGATATGTTGTCTGTCAAGCGGATCTTGTGACATAAAATTGGTCAACCGCACGAAAAAATTTCGAACGCATAACTTTTTTTACGAAATGCATTATTCTTCAAAGTTTATTTGTGTTCCATCGCCGCGGTCATCGATTAGAACAAGTTTTAACTGTTAAAAGACAACAGATTCGTTCTTTTTCATAAACCTCAACAGTTATAAATTTATATTATTTATAAATGGTCGTTCCACATTAACATATGGGTGAAAAGTCCCGGGCCTAACATATAAATAGTGCTAGTTTTATTGCATTCACATCTTTTTTAATTAGTACTAACCTTCAAAAGACAGCTGTTAAAATTTCATGAGTGATGCTACTTTTGTTATTTTCAAAACAATGGATCAAAAACAATTTCGCGTTTTAAATTTACTCTGCTTCTCGATGGGAAAAGTTACCGTTCAAGCGAAGCAATGGCTTAAAACAACAATGAAACAATGATGCAGAACGCAGAAGACGTTCAAATGAAGCGGTAACATCAGAAAACATCAACAAAAATCCACAAAATCGTTTTGAATGATCGAAAAGTAAAGTTGCGTGAGTTAGCTGACATCGTAAAGATATCAAAAGAACGTGTTGGTTTTATATTCCATGAGCATTTGACTATGAGAAAGCTCTGTCCAATGTGGGTGCCGTGTTTGCTTACTGTTGATCAAAAACAAGAATCTGTAGATTTTGAGCAGTGTTTGACCATGTTTCAACATAACAAACTGGAATTTTTGCGTCGATATGTGACTATGGATGAAACATGGATCCATCACTTCACTCTGGAATCATCGTCATCTGAGTGGACAGCAACTGTTGAACCTTGTGCAAAGCACCTGTAACCACAACAATCGGCTAGAGAGGTTATGGCCTCTGTATTTTGGGATGTTCGTGGTGTAATATTCATCGACTATACTACTACTAAGTAGGGAAGTACCATCAACAGTGAATATTATATAGCGTTATTGGAGCATTTGAAGGCCGAAATTGCAAAGAAACGACCGCATATGGCAAAGAAAAACATTTTGTTTCATCAAGACGACGCAGCGTGTCACAAATTACATAAATTGAATTTCGAATTGCTCCCATATCCACCGTCAGATTCGTCAGATTTGGCTCCCAGCAACTACTTACTGTTCGCCGGTAAGAAATTTCGCACGAATGAGGAGGTTATCGCTGAAAGTGAGGCATATTTTGAGACAAAAGTGGTATTGAAATGTTAGAGGTAAATAAAGTACACAAACGATAAATAATACCACCACTAAATAATACTAACTGTAAATTACTTATTTTATTCGGAAATTTAAATAAAAAACTGATCTGAAATTAAAACACAATGATCGCGATCTAATTAATCTTCAATAAGGGTTTCCTGTTGGCAACGGCACCCGAACCGATTACCACAGACGCTCACACCGAAAATTATGTGTCTAATTGGCCAATTTGTCGGCATAATTAATCGGATATGTGCCGTCGATTTGAAAAACGTTAGAACCCACACCGCGCCGATTTTTCATAACAGCAAACGTAATAACTGTTCGGTTGGCATTACGTGCAAGAAACGCTTTAGAGAAATTCATGACGTAAGGACTTTCACTCATTTTTTTATATTAACAACGTTGCACGCGATCCTGTCCGATTGACAAACCGTAAGGGTTAATTTTGTTCGAAAATTTCGAATGGTGCATCGAATGGTTTTTGACAATAGTCCAACTAAATGAAGTGGCACGGTTACACAATTTGGCAGCGCAATTCAAATGCCAAGGATGTCCTCGCTCATTACTCTGATTCAGTACGAAAACAGTTGGTTTAAAAATAAATACGCTGCATCCATTGTTGATTTTTTGAGAAATGTGCGGCAACGTTTTCCATTCAGTTCTGTTGAGATCTTACCCATCGAAATGGTTAAAACATCACCTGCTTTAATTGAGTTATAACACAATAAAGATTATGTAACGCCTTAACCTTGGATTTTTTCAGCAAGTTTTTTTTTTTTAAACGAACCTTGAATATACAGTTTCACCATTACAATTGCAGTTTATCGAAAAGACTTATTTTTACTGACAAGCAAGAAGCACTACATTTAGTTGGTCGGGGAATCCAATAAATTTACAAACAAGCGTAAGTCGATTATGGGAAATCGACAGACGTAGAATCGTATAAAAATTCCCGCGTTCCGACCGCTTAAAAATAAATTCGTAGCCTCATTCATCGCTTCCGTAATAATTTACTACAATGCTACAACCACGTGGAACCAGTTTTCAATCGCGAAAATATGACTTGCGCACGTCGTATCCCATGATGCAACTCGCGGCGTGGGTTGAGTCACCGTGCTACTGCAGACATTTCGCTTGCCGGTGAAAAATCACGGTTTCTAATTCGATTTTGACCTAATATTTCTTTCTTGTTACGCAACATTTTCTCTACCATTTTAGATTTTCGACTAGAATACCCAACCAAGATGTTAAACAGTTTTATTTCAGCAAACATGCAACAGAATAAAAAATTTCATCATTTCTTCCTGCTTTCCTTCTCGGCATCTTTGCTTGAACCAGCTTGTGCATCTTTCAGAGTTTTCGACTTCACATCACTGCTGCTACGTTTGGCCTTACTCTTCGAGGATGATTTCAACTTTCCCCTGGACAATATCACCAATCCACTCGATTCCTGAAAAAATCGACCAGGTGAAATTTGACACCTATACAAAATCACAAGCTAAGCAAGTTCGGTAATAAATACGAACAGAGTCTGTCGAGTATCTCGATGGATTTATTAAACTGAGAATCTGTTCGTCGAGTGTACTGCGTCTGGTGGTTGGATCTCTTGGTACAGCCTTTTCGCTTAATTTCTCTTTCGTGATTAGTGTGTAAACGTCAATCGTATCGTCCTGGAAAATTGGAACGTTGGAACATTTTCTGTTCGTTTTATTAATAAGTATATATTTTTACTGATGCATCTGCTTCAGTTGTACGTATAACAGTCACATCCTCATCGAAAGTGCTTCTTCGTTTAACGTTTTTGCCTGACGACTCACGATCGACATTATATGCACCATGCTAAAATTTAAATTACTATGGCTAAATTTTGCAAATTCTCAGTTCAATTTTAAAATTATTACTAACAAAAGGGACGTTATATTTTTTTGAGGACTTTTCATCCTCTAAACTGCTTCTTGCCGACGAGCTTGCTCTATTGCGTGATTTGAATGCTGATTTAATGTAGTCGTCGGAATCGTCCTAAAATTTAATGTGAAAAATTGAACTTGCTTAACCAGTATTCTGGAAATTCTGCTCTAATTTTAAAATTAAGTAATACTAACGGATAAAGAGGATTTTTGTCTACGCTCCACTGTTTTTACCATCTCCTCGTCTTGCGTACTTCTTCTACCCCCTTTTTCTTTTGGCGTTGCCTTGCTTTTTAATTTATCTTTTGTTATCATGTGACGACCATCTTCTTCATCATCCTAAAATTTATAGATTTATAGATTTATAGATTTACAACGAGAGGAGAAGACTGTACTAACAGTACTACTGCGCACTTGCTCCTTCGACTTGGAATTTTTACGTTTCGGTTTTTTATTCTGGAATGTTTGTAATATATTAATTTATTTTTTAAATTCATTATACCTCACGTCATCTTGTTCTTGATCATTAAAATGAATGTTGTAATTGTTTAAGGTAGTAGGGGCGGTACATAAAGAAACCACCTGATCTAGATATTCTCTAGCATTGTATTTCAAATTAAATTTATCCTTTACGTCTCGAAATCCCTACAACAATACGATAACTTTTTAACTCATTAAATTTTAAACTAACCTGCGGAATGTAGAAACTTTGAACATCTGAAAAACAACTCATTCTTCACGAAATAATTTAATGTTATCCGTTACGTGTTTGATTCCATGATAATTTCCTTAGATGTGTGACATATGCTGTCAAGTTGACATGACACATGACACATGACCCCTGCTTAACCCACAGCTTAACCGTGACTATTTACAAACGTTCCGATTTAATCGTTCCTTTGCAGGATGCGAAGCGATTAACAGCAAGATAACCAACGATTGCACAAAGATTTGAACCGTTTTAACAAATTGTAATTTGTATCTAACCTTACACTGATCCTATGACTCACCGTTTTCTGCGGTCTAGTAGGCCGGGTCATTGGCAATTTTTTTCAATCGGCCAATATTAAACAAACGAATTAATCGGTGGCTTGATGCAATAAATTAGGCGAAAAAACTAGTTATTTTTTGATTTAAATATATTTATTGTTTAAGATCAAAGGAGATCAAAGGATTCGGTAGTCAAAATTTACTTTCCTCTGAATTAATCGAGATAGAAAAGGAAGATTCTGGTTTTCGTTATGCAAATTCAACCAGCTTGAAAAAAGTGAAACTCCTTTTGTGTCATCAGTTAATTGTGGACCAGTTTCGACTCCTTGAAGAATATCATTGCTATAATCCGAGTGGAAATGAGCTAAAAATACGCGGGCCAGAGAAAGTATGTCGGAAATGTGAAACTTTCACTTACATAACGCACATGCAATCGATCTTTTTGGCATTCGGTTAAACCTTATCAGTTCAGGAATATTAAAAAAAGCGTATGATACAGGTAGCAAGTTGGGTGTTGCAACGCTAGTTTTCTAAAATCTACAAGATTACTTAACTTTAATTTCAATTTTTTGCAACCAAACAATTAAAAGCAAATCATAAAACGGGTCGAAATTAAAAACGAATCAAACCAACATGCGTGAGTGACGAAATTTGTCTTTTGTTTCGGAACAAACGGTGAGGAAAGCCAAACTAAATTCAGGTTAGATAAACAATGACAAACCAACTGGAAATTCAGACGCCTAATTACCCAGTTAAAGGGTCGGTGGTGTGAAGTTCGATTTATTTAATGCGATAATCGATTTGTTAAGTGTGAATTAGATGCGAATCAATATTATCAGATTGTGTGGTTTCTGTCTTGTCTATGGCAATGGTAATTTGTTTTTTCTTGACTTCCTTATATTGGTACTTAATATAATTTCTCAACCTCCGTTGTACCATTGTACCGCTTAATACTGTCTTTTATTAATAGGTACTCTTATTTGGATCCAACTAACAACTAACGAATTTTTTATTCATGAGCCATTGTTTGAGGTTTGAGAAGAGATAATAGTCCGATGGAACTAAATCTGGCAAATAAGGTGGATGGGGAAGCAATTGAAGCCTTAAATCGATGGTCTTGTGTGCCGTTTTGCAGCGAAGTCCACGAAGAGTTTGCCATGATGATCACATCGGAGGACCTGCCGCTACGGACTTCATCGGCAGTGGAGTTTTGGTCACCATGAAACTCTCGAACGAAAATCATGACCACACCTAGTATAGCACATACCATATATTCTTTTAGTAATAATCAAAATTCAATTTTTAATTGAAAATAGAGTAAGTCAAAGTTCATGGGTTGGGTTGAATTATTTTTTACATTAGAAAAAAATATATTCATACTTATATACATACTTAATAAAGTGTTGATAAAAGGTTCCCTGACAAAATTGCAAGTTTATTTTTTCAAAATTTTAATTAAACAAAGCTTGTTTGCACTTTAGCTTCTTTGACTAATACTTCATTGTTAAGTAATATATTTATTTCCTTTTAATCAATCAATTCATAAGTTAATGATGATCGGAATACGAGTAATCAAATTTAATTTTCATTTTGTTGTACGTACAGCAACTTATCAATATTTGATTCTAGATCAAGTCGAATCAGATTTCATGACTCAAGTATTTTTGCATAACAGTACACATCAACAAACCCCCCCCCCCCCCATGTTCAAGCACATTTTCAATTATCTGGTTATATTTTCACATATGTAGTTATAAATAAATCACATAAAATTAATAGTCGGTCGTGCTCTGATAAATTGATAAAAGTCAGCATCATTTTAAAAAATGCTCTCATAAATATTTATGTGGGAAAAATTACTACAGATTGTCTGCGACTCAAACGATTTAATTGTCCAATTCACCTTTATAAAGTGTCTAAATGTCAGGTTCATTACTAAACAAATAGTCCAAATAATGTTGAAGGTTAACTAAAACAAAAAAATTGGTAAAATGGCGTTTTTCGATTTCCATAAAAGTAAATAAAATTGTACTGTACACCACTTATTAATGTAAACATTTAGTTGTTTGATTAATATTAATACACACAAAACGAAAAAAATGTTTGATTGCTTACTTCCGTAAGAGGCCTTGATAAATTACCCATTCGTCCAGTAAATTCAAATAAAATAAATCGTATTTGTGTTAAAGGCATGGAGGTTAATACCTGTAATTGAATTGCAAAAACTCAGTTTCAGGAGACGGTTTCTGTGCAATTAATTTATAATGGAAACGGGTAATTAATTGAATTTGTGACAATTTAAAGGTTAATGTTAATTAATTTATTTTAATTTGTCTGAATATAGGTCGTAGGTATTTTGGGGGCTTAATAATATTCACAATTTGTAAAAATGTTTTTATTATCGCATTTTAATCAATATGGTATAAATGTTTGTACTTTTGAACTAAATTATAATAGTTAAAGAACAATATATTGATGGTGATGGTGATGATGATGATGATTCTTAATTTTCCTCGTCTTCCTCGCATTCTTCCTCCTGGACTCCATCGAGCTTATCGTACATCTTCTGATACAAACTGGCTCTTGGATCATCGTGCCTTATGACAGTGTACTCCATTTTATGTGGTCTGTGATCGCCATCTTTTTTATAATACATTTTAATACTGGTACCAATGAAGACCAATCCCATTAACCCCATAAAATGGGACCCTACTACTTCAGGCCAGTCGTTCCACAAACGCATGAAATGGGTTTTAACTTTTGCCATGCTCAAACCTTCAACGCAAAATTAAGTGTCAAAATGATGATGCGTTCACAGATTGACAGATATATTCAATATTGTGGTTTCGTTGTTTGCTAGTAACAACTTGTTACCAACTTTACATGACGTTTGTTGCAATAAAGAAATTGAGGAATAGTGATAATGAAAATGCGGCTAATTCGTTTATAGATGCAATTAGAATTCGCATCGTGGAGTCTTCATTACGGACACCGCATTGTGATGATACCATTTCTGCCATATTTGTAGAGCAACGGTTGCGTAGATGGAATGGTAATGTTGTTGACATTGTGCAACTACAAACCTATATTATTTTAGACGGGACTTGAATACATCGATATAGATTTGATTCGATTTTATCGTTGTTAGGAAAGACGTGCGGTGCTTTTTACCCATTACCGAGTGATTCTCGACATCGGACGGCAAAATTGGGACGAATGTAACATTGGCACAGATACCTAAATATCGAAATTACAAATATTTATTTACTACCGTTGGGTATTTACTTCCACTCACGACTTAATTGTGTGATAGTGCTAATGAAGTACAGACGAAAGTAAACGGTTTCGTTTTTTAAATTTTATGACTGAGAGTTATTTCGCACCTTTGTTCTATTCCTATAATTTACTGAGAACTTACGTTAGATAACTACTGTGTTAGAGAGACCCTGAATAAACAAACACGTCAGCTCTTTATAAATATTATTTGTATTCTAAAATTATTCCAACAGGGAATGTGACATCATAAAAATAACATAAGCCTAAGTAAGAATTATCTACCTGTATAAATATTAATATTATTTTTTATTAGACAATGCCTTTTGCTTATTCCATCATATGCATTTATACGGCAAGCATAATACTTAGTTTTTATGCATATAGCTCTTTTTATGCCTTCTTTACTAACCTTCCACACTCAAGGATTTTATGCAAATATTTTTTCTGTGTATTTTTGATAAGCAATTACAAAATAGCATCATATAAGAAATTTAATTAACTAACTAGCAGATGTAGATGTAAAACTGTTAATTGGAAAGATTGCATAAATATAATTAATAATTTGTATTGGATATAAATTAATTTATTGCGGAAGTTCATAAAGAAGTTTATGAATTATTAGTTTCTATCAGTTTTAAGTGGTATTTCTAGATTAAAATGCAGTTAATTTTTAAGTTAAGTATGAGTATGATGAATATATATACATATATCAATATTAAGAATAACGCATACAAATAATTTTGTAAACAAATATTAATTGTTAATACAGACAGAACAGTATTATTTTTAACCATAATTTTATTAAATTTATTTGAAGCTCATTAGGTTTGTAATATTTAATTAGATCAAAATCATCCAAAATTAATGTCTGTAAATATTGTCTAGACATTAAACATAGTGTAAATAAATAACAGAATTTGTATTACACGGTTCTGTGATTCTGTAATTTACATAGATATTTGGCACAGGTCATAACAACTATTAGTCGCCTTATTAACAATTATAAAAAATCGAAACGGAAAAAACAAACAAGTCTAAAATACTTTCCGTTCAAATATATTTCTGTTATTCAAGTCTATTTACATTACACTATACAATGAATAGCTAATCTATTAATGAAATTAAAATTTGCAACTGCATTGCGTAACGGTCTTTTGTTCTTTTTACATCGCTCTGTAACAGATTTATGTTAAATATGTCGGACAAGGATTTTATTTAAAAGTATATTTCAATTCAACAAGTTTTAATAATGGTTCTTAACTGTATTTCGAAATTCAAGATACACGTCTTTAACACTAACTCAGTTTTCCATTTAACACAAAATTTACAATAGCAGTAAGCGCTTATAAACAAACACTCGAGTGCACCCAGGAGGCTGTGATGTGCTAGAACTTAAATACTCAAGATGTGATCTCACAATACCCCTTGCCGGAATTGCATATTATTCTTCCCAACATTACCTTAGAATAGAAGGGAAAATCTTTTAAAGACACCTCTAGATGCCGATCTGGGCTCGGACATAACCACAAAGTGGATATATATTAGGGAGGACTTACTTCAGACACTGTTGATAAATGAAGGGGTTAGCCAAAAAAAGGAAAGAAGAAGATCTTTGGAAAGCAACGTATAACATTATAATTATAACATCTGAATGCGGGTATTGCATGGTAAGGAGAGAGGACGAATGTAAGTACACATAGAGGGTGACACTACCTAGGGCCACAAAACACTAACACTCTAGGTCTTCCTGATGAAATTTACATTTACATTTACATTTACACGAGTAGATATAACACATATTAATTTTCATGAAAGTAAAAATATTTTTTCTTATGTAATTAATGTTTAAACTAAGCGGCTTCTTTGCTTTGGCATTTAAAAAATGAAAGTACCTACCAATCCTAAGATAAATTATAAATAACCTAAAAAAACGCACTTTCACATACATGGCGCCCGCCGGATCCGACCATATCTTTTAATGACCGAAGCAGAACAAACAAAAAAAAACTGTTAACATCCTAAGTTTGGATTGAATAGACGTGGGGATAAAGTGAATGGTAATTCAACGTTAATTGGGACTAACATTTCAACTACCTTCTATGACATAAAAAGAAACAGGTTCTCTTATAAGTAACTCAAATCGCACATCCAATTGTGTAATTCGCATTTATCTCAAACGGTTAATAAAATTAAGTCAGACGAATTAAAATCTTTATATTTTAGAAATTTCAACGATAAAACAGGCAGGTGTCAGCAATAACACAGAGGCCACTTGTAAATGCCGTATAAGATCAATAAATAATTCAGATCAACGGTCTGACCAGGCCGCACCATGCGGAAACGTAATTTTTTCAGTCGGTCACCTTGATGACCGACCCGAGCGTTTCCAACCACCGGTGGGCCATGAATAAATTTTCGAATTCGCGTCGAACATGAATTGTGTGTCTAGGTCCAGGATAATTCGACTGAAAGAAAGCGAAAGTGAAATTTGTGTCCGTGTCCAAGCGATTCAATGTCAACATTCGCTAAATTAGTTTCATTTTTGCTATTAGGAACTTTTGCGTTCTAGAGATGGCAGCACGTTGGGCGTCACAGTCTTCGGCAACCAAGACAACGTGTTATGTTACAGTGTTCTAATGAGATTCTTTAAGAAACTTATTATTTATTAATCAGACTTATTTTGCGTTGAATACAAATAAAAGAAACGTATCACGTAAATAGAACAAATAATATGAGAAACATTTATCGATTCGGATTGTGTAAAATTCCGTGAATATTGTAAACACGTGTATTTCCACATTCCCGAATTTATTTATTTGACATGTTGTAAACCTCTAAAAATAAACGACAATATATTTACGTCAAAATATGAACATCATATAAGGTTCAACAACATTTCTATTTAACTGCGTAATATAAATTAGAGAAATTGGTTATAATTGATTAATTAAAACGGTAATAATTTGTGGTTATAATATGTATCCTTTTTATCAATGGAAAACACGTATTAAAAAAGAAAAACATAGATAAATCATAGTATTTGTCCGGACGTGAGATATAACATAATATTTATTTATTTGTACTTATCAATCACTCGAATCAAATATAAATGTGCAAATTTGTTGCAAAGTTTACACTTTTGCAACTATACCAAAAATATATCAGTTACAAACATATTATTTCTAGATTAGAAAATATCAAACTTAATTATTGTGGTAGCTAAATAATCAGTTTCCAAATGTGTTTTTAAAAGTGATAGATAGCATTTTTTGTAAAATTCCAATAGGGCAAGAGAAGATGTGGAAGTAACGTGGAATATTTTAAGGATTTGCAAAAAAATAGTTGATAGTTGAGTAATACAAAACCTCTCGGAACAAATCCATTAACAAAAACTTTCCTTTTTTACATCGCCCAGAAACCAGATATTCAATTATGAATATGGGAATCGCCATTTTCTGTGTTTTTTTTTTTATTAAAACAACTAATATTTTACATGTCGTTACATAACATTTGTAACCTTATAAGTGTAACGAACTGTGCAGACCTTCGATAAACGATTAAACGTTTTTGGAGGCCGCTAATCAGAGTCCGAATTTCGGACACGGGCTATGATCTTCCAAAGACATTGAGCGGCGAAATTCTGCCTGGAATATCAATAAGACGAGCTGACTCCACGTGGTGCTCCGAAGATCCACGTGCGGGCGATATCGCGCGTCTAGTAGTAGATTTCAAGTTTTTTTTATGACTGTTGAGATGAGTCATGCTCGGTCGGAAATGACAGGAAACGAGATTCCCCACGTGGTCTGCATTTGGTTCCCACAACGGGCCTTCTCATGTTCTTGACGCATATCGACGTTCTTATCGGGTATCGGGCATCTATATACATTTGTCTATTTTTGGTAAAGTCAATATATGTTAATAATTGCATAATTTTAATTCACGGTAGATTCACGTTGATGTACATAGTAAAAAAATAAATGGCATTTGTTATCAATCGGAATTGTTTGAGGTCAGATATGCACAAGTGTGATAACGAAACTGCGTCGCAAATTTAGCCAAAATATTAATATATTGTGGTAAATCAGCTGATGGATTGTGTAAAGAGACAATCCAAACAGTTCAAAGTATTTGGACTTCTTAGAATTTTGATCCATTACTTGCAAAAATTAGTATTTATAACTCTACAAATACGTAATTCAGATTACTAATATGTATGTAATATTATTTATATTAATCATGTTCGGAATATTGTTCAATCTTTCACAGAACTAGGTCCATATCTGATATTCTCGTTCACTTTACATATATTATATCCTGATTTAATTAATTTAGTTGATCAGGAAGCATAATTTTATGTAAAGAGTACGAGCTGTAATTTAATTACTAAAACTGAAATTTTAATAGTAGCAAAAATCTGTTTGAAAGACTCATTATGAAAAAATAAGGGAGTAATTTTTGTTCCTGAGACTGATCGTCTAGGGGTTCAGTCAAATCAGAGGGTTATACGAGTGTTGAAGAACGCAAAACTTATGCACATTTTTATTATAAAAATTAATTTATTATATTAAGTCACGAATGTTTCCATTTCTTTCTTCTATTTCCAAATGTTCTTAGAAACCCATAAAATAAAAAATTCCTTAAAATCAATAAATTTGACTTGAAGCCATATGTTTAAAAAACAAAATGAAAAAACGATTTTACTGTTGTTACATTTATTAAAAAAAAAATTGTTTAATTCTACCCTTATAAAATTTCTACTTTTTTTCCTGGTTATTTTTTTTAGGCAAAATTGAAGAAATTTTACTAGCAAAATTAACTAACATACACCACTGGATTAACCACCCTCTGAAAACAATTAAAAATTATATTCTTTATTTGAATATTTTTTTTTTTAATTAAGTAGTCTATGGATTAAATTCAAAAATAGCAAAATTTATTCTATTTTTCAACAATATTGGAATATTATTCTAATAATACTATACTAATTATACTATACTTAAACTAATATTCATAAAACTTCGTGTTAGAATTAATGAATTATGTGCGGAAATTAACCCAGAAGAATTGAGAAGTATAACTACGAATTTAATAAAAAGATATAATAAATGTATTGAACTAAACGGTGTAATTTACTTACTTAGTGTAAGTAAATAAAATTTGGGTGTTAAGAGTATTAATATAAATATAGAATATTTCAATATTTCACTGTTTATTCCATTGTTTTAAAAAATTAATTCATAAGAAAAATATGATTTTCAATTTTTCCACAGAATTATATGCCTGTTTTTTATGAAATTTGGGTATATACTCATTTCAGAGGGTGCTTAATCCAGTAAAAAATTGCTAGTATGATTTCTTCAATTTTCATGCCTATAAGTACTTATTGCCATGCTTTACATTTACATACGTTGTAATCGGACAAAAAATACAAATTTTATGGAGGAGTTCCGCTTTCAAATGGGCCACACTGTATTTGCAATGTGGTCTAGTGAAAGCGTGGAGCGAGTCATTACAAGCTGTTTGTTTGTCAGGGGGCGAACTTTAGGCTTAAAAACATAGCAAACCCTCCAAATTTCTTCAAATAGAAATGGAGATCAAATGATACATAATACCTATTTAGTTTTTGAAAGTGGATCCACTGGATTTAAATCTGATAGCAAACTTATTTTTTATAAAAAATTACAAAATCAATTTTTTTCATTAAAATTAAATTTTAAATATAAATGGACCACACTGTATGTGTTTATTTCAAGAAGTCTTCAGAGTTATAAATAATTATTGTGCTTTAACTCAACAATTACCTATTTTTAAGTGGTTCATAATTTTTTAATCTTGAAATTCATATGTTTTGCACGTATGGAGTGTCACGTTACAAGATGGACATTTTTCCAAATAGACCTGTTTTAATTTTCAAGATGAGTATTTCAATAATAATAATATCGTAATATTTTTACATTCAAATTATTCAGTATAAAACGAATCGAAATATTTTATATACTTTTAGACAATTAAAATATAAAAATGAACTTCATAATTATCTAGAAGATTATTTTAAAATTTATAATTATATTATATCATATATACTGCGTCAACATAATTTCTTGAGCCTTATTTAAAATTATACAAATAATCTCTTTAAATAAAAATTAACAAACACTCTGGTCCAATCAAGATTTAGTACACAAAATGTTTCCTTCAACCTTCTGTGGCGCCAATTAATTTTTATTCCCTTAAACAGAACCAACCAACAATCCATTCATATTTGGCTCCAGTTACTAAATAACTTCGCAACATTTTCAATGTTTAATCAACCAATGACTCATTAAATGCTAATTTTGAATTTAATAAATGAATCATTCAATTTTCTAAGTTAACAACATTATGCTTCTCTCGACTGTAATGTCTTTAAACAGACTCTCTGATTTACACCATTTGGTTTGAAGCAACTGGTTGGACTAGAAATATTTGACGTGTATTTGTGGGTGTGTTACAGCGTCGAAAGTGGTAATGCATCGTCTCTATATGTCGAAAACGTATAAAACGCCGGCGAAGTTACGGACATAACGGTGAACTCATCGCCGTTTAACATTCTGCACGGTTTATAAAAAAAATGCCGAACATGGACGTTGACATGTTTCGTGGAACGGACGTAAATGGAAGATTATTAGAAACTAATGTTGGGAAACTCACGATTGTGAAGAAACGAATGATAAATTAAGCTGTTATCGGTACCTCCTCCTTAAAACAATGAAACCGGCGTTTATATATATTTATATTTTAATAATGGTTTATCGCGGTTTCAAGGATCTCCCATAAATATTTAACACATTTCAAGCTGTTTCTGTGAAGGTAATCGGTATTGATAAAACGTGAGATGTGTCATTTGCATATGGGCACATTAAGGTTTAAATAAACGATAAAATCGCGTCAAGATTGACGTCTGATTTTTAAATGAGAAAATTGAATGCCCCCGATAACTATTCAAATGGTGTACGGTTGGAATATTTAATCATTATTATGTACACTTTTCCCTCTTATCATTTTCCTGTTCGAATATTGATATTGGTAGGATGTTGTTGTAGACGTTCCATAAATATGTGAACAGAAATTGCTGTATTTCTAATAAAAGCAAAAAACGAACTAAAATATTAATTGAATTCAGATTCATTATTTTATAATTTATGAATTATTAGCATCATAAAGTGATTGATAATCATATGACAAACAAACATATATAATGTTTAATACGATATATTTAATTGAAATTAAATTAAAGTAAAAAATAAAATTAATTTTTAAATATTGTAAATGCTAATATAGAGTAACTTGTCTCTGGCGTAAATTTGAAAAATTAGGTCCCTGTGAACATAAACAATGTCTGTAAGCGTAAATATGAATGCAGCAGCGAGTGTGGAATTTTATATAACTTAATCAGTAAATAAATTCTCGAGGATTCTAAATAAATTGAACAGATGACAAAAGTGAAAGTCCTTTCTATTCAATCATTTTTTATTACTTGTTTGATATATTGAAGTTTGTTGAATTAACATTGCGAAATTGTATATTAAATATTGCCTCGCATGTGAACATACAAGAGTTAATTAAATTTCTCAAGGTGCATTATCAAATTATCTAGCCGATGGCTATTAGCATGATATTAACATGCTATTAGTTTAATAATTAATTAATTGTAATTTTTAATATTCGATAAAGCATAAATTTTAAATACTATGAAGTGTTGACACCTAGTGTCTAAATAAATAACTAACATATTTATGTTTAAAGGTTTCTGTAATAAATGGTTTTATGTAAAGAAATTTAATATCAAATTCAGTTTCAGTAGATGTCGCACCTAGATTTTAATTTAAAAAAATTTAAAGTGGTGTCATACTTAAAATTTATTTCATAATTAACCATAATGCACTGAATATTTTTTGCTTATTAATATTATTGATTTTATAAGTATTTTTCATAACTCCCTGTATAAACAATAAACGAACTCAGGGAAACTGTCATAAAAAATACATAACTACATTGTTTATATAAAATTACAAACACGTAAATATTGACTGACGTCTTTTTACACTTCCTTCAAATTCGTTACCGTACAATGGGACGCCAACAGAAGAATGCTACTACCCCCGCTACCAAACAAAGAAGGAGTTATTCGTAAGTATAATAGTATAATTTTTCACATGATCTGTTAAATTTAACAAACAAACAAATATTTACATCATCCGATGTCACCTGATTTTAAGAAAGAGAGATTGAGCCAAAAAATTCCTTGGCACATCCCCAGTTCCGTATTAGGATATGAAACACAATTCAAAATAATTACACGTGTAGTTATTTACATAAAAATTTTACTAATCATGATTTGGAACAACAACAATGTGACGAAACATATCGCAAATTATCGCAAAAACAGAAATAAATCCTATCGGATTATATTTTTAACCCTGGTTGCGCCCCTGTTTCGCGACCTTTGTCCCTTGTGACGTTCCAATAAAATTTATCCAAGAAATGATCGATATGTTCCGTCTTTGTTTGACACATTAGACAAATAGCTAACGTCATGCGTAGAACGTCCGGAAACTTTCTAGAAATTATCAGACGTTTATAAGACAGCTACCAGGGGCTATTTTTACGTAATAGTACCTCAAATCTTTAAGCGAAAGCAGGCTCTATTGTGATAATTGTTTATTAAGGTTGTGATCTAGTTAAATTTCAATAAAACATGCCAAGACGTGGTCGTGCTTCTCCATCACCCTCAAGGTAAGATTTTTTTAGGTTATGTCAATGAAAAAGTGTGGAAATTTTCGATTTATGTTACAAAAAGGTTGTATATTTTATGTTGTAATTAGATGATATTAAATATTCGTATTTACTTTTATGGCACTTCTGAATATACAGTTTTTAAGTTTCGAGTCAATTTAAATTGGAAATAAATATTTGAAATTGTCATTTCAGAATACTAAACTACAATCACATAAATAATAACATCAGTCCCATGTGATTCACATGTAATAATACATGAACATAGATGTTTATACAAAAACCCTTATTGTTTTCAGGGGTGGCAATTTGCCAGCTCGTGCACCCGCACCGGCTCCGGCCCCAGCTCCTGTTCAAGCAGCTCCAGCCCCATCTCAGGGTCCCGGTCTTTTCGGTCAAATGGCCGCCACAGCTGGTGGTGTTGCTGTTGGTTCGGCAATTGGCCACACTGTTGGGGCTGCAGTTACAGGAATGTTCAGCGGAGGCTCTAGTGAACCAGCACCTGCCCCAGTTCAGCAACAAGCCCCACAACAGCAATATGCCCAGGCAGGTGCTGGTCAAAATGAACCAGCTGGACCTTGCGCATGGGAGATCAAGCAGTTCTTACAGTGTGCCTCCACACAATCTGACTTGACCTTGTGCCAGGGATTTAATGAGGCCATTCAGCAGTGCAAAATTAAATACAGTAAGTGCCTCTATTTACACATTTTTTCTGAGTTATACTAATTTGTTTACTTTTGTTTCAGATGTTGCATAAAGTAGTAGTACTAGCTAATTTTAGTATTATTCAGATCACATTATTTTATTTAGATCAGATTGAAAGCAGACATGGGTCTATACCCTTAGTTCCTGGATTTTTTTTACTGTTTATTATATTTTGAACAAAATATTTTGTTATAGATTATGAAGGAAGATGTAATAATAAATTTCAAATGAATGTTACTTCATGTTTTATTCAACGAATCATTCGCGCAATTTAATTAAAATTAGTTTTAATATAATAAATAAAACCAATATAAAAAAATTATCATTTAATCTTAAAAATTCAATGCAAAAATATTTTACAATTAAAAAATTACATTAACTAATTCTATTATTATCACCTAATTACAATAAATTGATGTTTTAAATGTTATGTAGTTTATACATCCTCTAATATACCCTTAATAGTGTTTTCAAATGACGAAGATATTTTCTTATGAATGTGTATACTGCTTTCCAAGTCATTTACCATTGCATTGAATTCAGCTATGTCTTGTTTCATTTTTGGGGTATCTCTCTCTTTACTTAAAAATTTCGACACCTTTTCTAGAGTCATATCCAGTTCAGTGCTTACATCCAATATTGGTTGTTTAATAGGACTTCGTTTATTCTGCTCTTTGATTAGTTCTCTTTCTATTGTAGATTTAATTACTGGATTATTTACGTAATACCAATCGCCATTTTGATAGTCATTCAAAATATTTGCATCATACACAACCACATACTCTTCAAAAACAGATTTATTATAATATTCGGTGCATTTCAAAGACAAATCTAACTGGTTCAACAGTTCCAATCCAAGAACTTCTACCACATCTGTCCACATAACACATTTTACGTCATTAAAATTCTCTTTAGGGTCGAAATATCTCAATAAAACACTCATAATTTTAAAAAATACTTTGTTAAAGTCCTTGAAAACTTCTTCACAATAACTTAAAACATTTAATTCCAATTCGCTCTGCGTTTTTGGCGGCCATATAAAATCATAATCAGGTAACTTGAGACTGTCCAAAAGTTTCCCCAATCTTCCATAATATTTTTCATCTGTCCAAAAGTCTGGGAAATATTTGTAGTTGCAAGGCAAGAAATCCGGTACATTATTAGTATACTTTTTGAAAATGACTGGAAAAGCATTATACTCCTGGCAAGCCTTATTCAAAATAATTTTTCTTATATTCCCCAACCCTTCATTATACAACTTTATCACAGTTCTGGGATTTCTTAGGCAAGTTCTGTAATTCGAGTTCCATTTGGCAAAACTATTGGCTTTTTTCCAAATTTCGAAACATAGATGCTTCATAATGAAGTTTTTGAAAGTGTCCAGTTCTAATGGTGGCGGTTTTTCAATTTTGCTAGCTAAAAATATCAGTCCCTCCTCAATTACTCCCATCAAATTATACGGCACAAAATAATCTACCAAAATTACATAATCAGAGACGATCTTTTCAGTGATTAAAGCCTTCAGTTTGTTTTGACTTTGAGGATCGTACTTCTGCAAAACTATTACCACTGGTATTTTAACAAATACTCCATAACACTTCAAGACTTCTATGAGTCTTTGCTGTACATGGGTATTAAAATCATCGGCGATAAAAATAATGCCATTTGAGTCATGACTCTTAACTTCATGTCCTTGTTGCCTCTCGATACAATATGTAACGCTCTGCGAATAAGCCTTTGAATGATCGATAAGAATTTTACTGCCATCTTGTGACTTCCATTGAAAGAAGCTATCGAGCGTCTCTTCAATCCTTGTTAAACCATTATGTAATTCCTGCTCGTCTGGTAGTGAAATGGTAACCTTCCAAAAAATGTTCTTTTGCAAACTCAAGCCGAGATCATAAAAACGCTTGGCTAAAATCGTGTAGGTTAAATTCACAAGATTAATCTTGTTTATCCGTTCCTCGGCAAGCATATTAATATCATCGGCTTTGCCTAATCTGTATCTACGCATCATTTGCAACGTCAAATCCTGATTGTATGAATACAACTCGTTAGCTTCTTGTCGCACGGACTTTGTGCCAACCCACAGAGGACAATTGTCAACAGCTTTGCGTTTTCTTTTATTCTTTACCACATTCTCTCTCCATTTGTGTAACATGCCTCTGAGCAATCGATCTCGGATTCTCTTATTGATTTTCTGTAGTGACTGTGTGTGAACTATCTTTTCGACCGATAGCAACATGTCAGAGATTACCATTACCACAGTGTTACTGATTTCTAAGTTTCGTTGACGTTCCTCTTCTTCCTGGAGCAATCTTAGATGACGCATCTCCTCTTCCTTACGTTTGTGCTCTTCCTCAATAACACGTAACCTTTCAACTTCTCTGAGTCTGGCTTCCTCCAATAGTCGCTTTTGTTCTTCTTGTCGTTGTCGTTGATCCGCTTCTCTTTTCAACCTTTCTGCTTCTTCAACTTTCCTTTTCAGTTCCTCTTGCCTACGTCTCTCTTCTAATTTTCTTTGCTCTTCCTTTTCTTTTTCTAAGCGCTCCTGGACTAGTAAGTGCTGTTGCGCCACTCTTTCTCTCAACATCTTCTGCTCCAACAGTCGTTTCTCATCCAGCGTTTTCAAATGGTTTGTGTTTTCATGTGGTGGGGTTATAGGCATCCTAATTTGTGGTAAGTTGGATGCAGCTTGGGATTCTAACGAAGTACCAAACATTCCTGTAGAGGTTTGTTCTGAAATATTGATTGGAAATGCAAAACCGCCAGTTTTTGTAATAGGTACTGAAGAATTCCCTCCAAAAATGTTGGAAGCATTTGATGGCAAAGTACCAAAAATTGACTGACTTCCTGCTGGCCTAGAAAATATGTTTTCTTTGGACGGTTCTTTATAACTGGGTGCTCGTTGCGCCTGTTCTTCATATAAAGGCATTCTGGAGGACGCAGATTGTTCGCCGAGAACAGAATTTGTTCCTTTTGTTTGTGGAAAAATGTCTTTAGCAAATGGTGATTTATCAGTTTGTCCAAATATCGAACTTTCTTGCTTCTTGTCGCCAAAATACGATGTTGCATTCATATTGAAGAAGCCACCATCGCCAAAGAAGTTCTTTGTACCATCAGGCTTGTGAGAAATCCCAGTTTTCACTGTAAATTCTTTTTGTTGCAATTTTGGTGATTCTGTTTTTCTCATAAATAAACCTTTACTTTCATTACTGTCGTCTTGCGACATATCAATATTAGGTTCAAGTCGGATATCAGCCTCACTAATATATTTATTAAATATTAGATATCCTCTTTCATCAAAACTGTTTTGTGGAATATGCGTTTCATACAGTTTTGGAGGCAGGGGCTTTCCACAGATAACCTCCCCAACAGAAGACAACCTTTTCTTCTCTATCAAATCAGATCTGTCTAGAGTGTAGGGAAATTCAGGCATTATAAATGTGGTCTGGTCCAAGATCAAATATGTATCCATTTCAATTTTCAACCCATGACTGATGAAAAAATCTGCAGCCGACTCCGCATCATCGAATCCGAGGACGCGCACGAGTTTACTGAGCGGATATTGAACGCTCATAGATCTATTTGAGTAAGACCTGAGGAGAGTTTCTAAAGCTTTGTTACGAACTTGGACAAAGTATCGCATCAAAACACATGCGTTCAAATATGTGGTTGTTTTAACGAGTTTAAAGAACCTTACGTAATTGTTCTTGTCCAAAGCTGAATACACGTCCATGGCAAATTTTACTTCTGGCGACCTTTGAATATCAGGTTTCAACTGTTGTACCTCCCACATAAAATTGCCATCATTTAAATTGAGCAAAATAATGTAGGCTCTGAATTCCGCTTCGTTGGGACAAGACTCGCCTTTCAAATGTAAATCGTGGTACATGTACTTCAAAGTTTGCAAACATTTGGTTAGATTTTCAGTGTTGATCTTCTGATCAAACACTGCAGGTTCTTCTGCAACCAGTCTGGCTGAACAATGAATGTGAAATCTGGCGCATTGTTCGACCAGTTCGACGGATCCTTGACAGCACATCTCCTGTTGAGTGATGTCCTTCCTAATACCCCGGGTGCGGTCCCACAGAAAGTGGTACCAGTCGCCTACGTTCACATCGGGACTTTCACACAATTCAACGATACGATGCAGCAAGTAGCCCATAGTCATTTGCAAGACACTTACGGGGCGAAGTTCGAAAGGAAGAGGAGCTTCCTGATCAGCTGAGCTTCGAGAATACTGCTTTACAGCCAGTCTAGGAACCAGGCCACGTCCACCCTCTTGTTCATACAGTGCCACCTAAATTAATTAATAATACATGTTTTTATGTTTATGATAATGTAAATAAATATATTAACCTGATGTTTGGTTTCTCTCATAAGTCTTTCTTTCTCTGGACACATGTCGGGACACTCTCCAACTGTAGGACCACTTGATTTGACGTTTTTCTTTCTTAAAAGTACTCTGATGATTTTATCTCTTGCATCTAAACATCTGAATTTTTCCTCAATTGTTGTATTTTGCTGTTTTATCCTGTTTATCAGTTCAATTTGTTCTGCAGTAAATCTAAATAATACAAGTAATTAATTAATGTCCCTACTTACAATACACACGTTTTACCCAGATTTTTCAACAGTCCTTTTTTTAATTGGTAGTTCTAATTTAGTTATAGGTTCAAGGTTGTTCCACACTCTTTTTAATTTTGGAGCCATTCTATTCATTAACTTTTCTGAGATTCTAGACGTATCAACTAAAATTATTGTTTTTGGTACAATTTTCAGTACATGATGTTTAAATCAATAACATACCATTTGATCTGGTGATAGAAGGACCCCCAGCCATTCCATCCAGTTCCGCTTGTACATCTGTATCGTCGGTATAACGAACCGGATTGTTCAAAACAGTTTTTTTTTTCCCAGGTGATGTTTTCTTCTCTGTAGATACAGTGAAATGCTGGCCTTTATATTCACCAGCGTTTTGTAAAGCATTGTGCAAACTTTTTTCACTATCATATTCAGCAATTATTGTTCGGGACATTTTTCTAAAGGTGATTTTTTTAAGTACTCCGAATTTTCGAAAATAAGTTTTGGCTAGAGATTTGTTGGTCATGAAGTCTTCGGGATAGTCAGTTACCCTACAAAAATGTTAAATGATAACTAATATTTATAAAATTATAAATAACAAACATTACCATAATCTGTACAATTTGATAGGTTCAGGACTTTTCTCCATTGTCGATATTTAAAGGTTGTGTGGATTCGACAATGCTAATTTTGTATAACCTCACTCACTGTAGGTATTTGCACTACGCATTATAACAGTTACAGCTACATAGAACACCTAGGACTCTCAACTAACAATATTTTGATAGTATGTTCAGTTGTTTTCAATTTACGTCATTAATACTTTTGATAACGCCAAAATAAATATATTTTTCATTAATGATAAAAATATATTCTTTTTGACGCTAATATATTTGAACTACTATTCTTTTAATGTTTTACAAACTTTTCATTAACAATACTATTTTGGCGCCAGTATATCTGAACTACTAATTTTTCAAGGTAACAGAACATTACAAACTTTTTGATAATAATAACAATTTATTGGAAGCCCTTTACTGATACTTTTTTATTTGATTTGAACTATAAAATGTCACGGAAATCATCGCTTTCACAACCAACTAAGAATACAAGACATGTCAATAAAGGTTTATCACAGCGAACAATTACGAGTGCGTTTGCTGAATCAGATATCAGTGATGCCGACTTGCTGGAATATGCACACAATGTTGTTCGGTACATATTGTTTAAAGGAGCTGAATCCTGCTTTATTGGAAAAAAAGAAATACTTAAAAACGTCATGTTTAAATATGGTAAATATTTCGAGAAAGTCATGGAAAAAACTATTAGTATTTTGCACACGGTAAGTATTAAACATTTAACACTTCAATTATATATTATCATAACAGCTTCTTTTTTAGTGTTATGGATTTAATTTATTGGCAGTTGATGCTACAAGTCAAACAAAGGGTTATATACTAAGTAATGCTTTACCACAAATTAGTGCACTGAGAGATTCTGAATATAATGAAGAAATACCAGATGATGCAAACAAGGTATTATTGTTGCTCATTCTTAGTCACATTTTCATGTCCACTGAATCTGTTACAGAAGGTAATTAATTACACCATATTATTAACATAATAAATATAAATTGTCTGTTTTAGCTTCTTTATTTGGATTTCTAAATAAACTGGGCATAGACGTGAATGTGAGTCATGAAGTATTCGGAAGTGTTAAGGACTGTATCACAAATGATTTCATCAAACAAAAGTATTTACAAACTGAGGAAGATACAGTAACCAAACAATTACATTATATGTGGGGCATACGGTCTGAGAAGGAAATATCTAAAATGGATGTACTCAAATTTGTTTGCAAAATGTGTAATGATAAATCTCCTGAAACATGGGATTATCAGTATTCTGTAGCACAGCAACAACAATTTAAAAATATTAAGATTACTCAAAATGAAGAACCTCATGACGACGAAGACAACGAGTATTAAAATTATATATATATATATATATATATATATATATATATATATATATATATATATATATATATATATTATTTTATTTTAAAAGTTTAGCTAATAAAATTTTATACAAGTTGAATTGTTTTAATAATTTGTTTAGGGTTATTTATGCTGTGATTTCTGGTAATATTACTTAAGTTGGTGGAACTGTTGTGAAATGTGTTGAAACCTCTAAATTATAAAATTTTTCTTTAAAATGAATTTAAATGATAAATTAACTTATAGAGGTGGAACAAAAATAAATTTATATCAGTCAAAGAGAGTTGAAAGTTTTAAAAAAAATGTCTTGAACATAAATCTCGCAGAAAAGAAATTACCTTTGAAGGTTTCAAATAAAAAACCGTTCAAAACTGAAAGCGACTCATCCCCAATGACGTGTTTAAACTGGGGTAGATCAGTGAAGTACGCATATATTAATTGAATTAAATTTTAATATTGAATTTTTCTTGAATAAAATTTTAGCACATTCAATGCTTCATCTGTACACACCTCAGGAGGGAGCTCTAAGACATCCTCATATCCAGAGTACAAGGTTGTTGTAGGTACTGTAGGTTCAAAATAAAGTTAAACTTAAATAAATTTATTACAATATTTAAGCGATTACTGAGGGTAGAGGAGAAGCCAGATGCGAAGTAGGCCTTGCTGTCATTAACATAAACTACCCCGCTTTAATTCTTTGTCAAACCTCGGACACTCACAGTTACATAAACACCCTGACTAAAATCAACGTCTTCAACCCCGTAGAGGTCGGCACCGTACTTCCATTCGATTCATATAATAATTACGCTTTTCTCAGGTTATAGTACCCAAAACATTTATTGAAACTTTTGCCGGCAATCGATTAGTTGATGCAGTAAAAAAGTTCTTCCCCCACATTAAAATCACGACCGTCGCAAGGAACACTTACAACAAAAACCGCGGACTTGAACGTCTTCAAGAACTATGTCCTCCATCACTGAACTCCATCATCCTAATCGTTAAGCACAAGTAATTTTTGTCATATTAAGCATTTTGGGGTTGTATGAAATTGAAGTAATTTTAGGTATTACGCCCTGGCCGCTGTCGCGGCTCTTTTAGCACACACATGTATGTCCTACCACACATATTATGCAAGTGGTACTTTGAAAGTTGATTATGAGGAGTCCGAAGGATATTCTTTTATAGGTAAACAAAAACAAATCGTTTTTCCTAAATTCATTCCTGTGTGATGTGAAATTTTAGATGTTGCCACTGCAGATCGTTTAGAGCTGCTCACAAGTTCCCAACCAGGCCAAGCGACTAAATACTCGAGTCTTTTGGGCGTTCTAAATAAGTGTTTCACAAAAGTTGGCACCCGGACTCTACGGTCCGCCATCCTGCAACCTCTTTACGACGTCCAACTCATCGAAGAACGACTGAACTGCGTGACTGAACTTGTAAATAATCGCGAAATGGCGCTCTCTTTACAGGTATGTATTCTTTTTTCAATTTCTACACGTTACGAATTGTTTTGCTTTGTAGCAAGTCTTGCAAAAGGTTCCGAACATCGATCAGTTATTATCGATCGCATTAATTATACAGGACGACGTGCAAAATCCCTCAAATCGGCACCTGAACTACATTCTACTATTAAACACAATCGTAGATATAGTAAGTCCTCTGAAAGAAATATTGAGCAAGGCAAAGGAACATTTTTTTCTGAGCATTGCGCAGTTCCTGTCTGATAAGTGCTTCGTCGATATGAAGGACATGGTACGAAAAATGATACATGAAAATGTTCATCCCGTATCCGGCTCGTCGGGAATTCACCAAAAGTGCTTTGCTATCAAACCTGGAATTAATGGATTGTTGGATATTATTAGAACTACTTATTCTGAAAGAATTGATGAACTGAAAGGTTTAAAAAAAAGTATATAATAAATATATATAATAAATTAAATAACTCCTTTTTATAGATTATGTTAAGACACTAGCGGAGAAATATGCTTTACCTTTAACATTAGGAAACAATGTTGCTAAAGGCTACCATATTATTTTAACGTTGAATAAACACCAAAAAAGTACCATAAAAATATCAGATCTCCCTTCTGTATTCTTTCAAGTATGTTACGAGTTGATATCGCAGTATTTTGCCCTAAACGTGCATTTCCAGGTAAAGCGATTGTCAGGTAGTTTTACCATGAAAACAATACATTTAGAAAATTTATCTACCAGAATCGAGGATATATTAATAGACATTCTCAGAATCAGTAACACGTAAGGATAAAATCCATCAAGCTTAGTTCTGTTTTACATACTATTTATTTTTAGTATGATTTATCAAATTTTAATTGATTTAAAACAATACATACACGTTTTGCATCGTTTGTGTGATGTGATTGCACATTTGGATATGATTCAATCCCTTGCAGAGGCCAGTGTCAATTATAGCTATGTAAGACCCAAATTTTCTGAACATACGGAAATTGTGCACGCGTTCCATCCTCTGTTGGATTTTTTGTGTCCAGTCAAACCTGTTGCTAATTCTATAGTAAGTCAGTTAATTTAAGTAGTGAAATACTGGTTTGAGGGAGGGTTCATCCCAGATAGGGTAGAGATGTCATGGTAGGTAGAGATCGTAGTGGACTAGTAGAACACATAAGTTATATGCAAAATTTTTAAAAATTACAAACAACATTGTTTAAAGGTTGCAAGTAAAGAGCATAACGTGAACATAATAACAGGACCAAGTGGTTCGGGTAAAAGCATCTTTATCCGGCAAATGATGCTGCTGCAAGTGATGGCCCAAATAGGATGTTACGTTCCCGCTGAATCTGCTACTTTTCGACCTGCCGACAAAATGTTCTCGCGTATTTATCTTGAGGATGACATGGAATTTGGAGTCTCTTCATTTGTGTTAGAGGTAAGAATTGTTGAGCTACTATCCGTTATAAATGTAAATAAAATTCGTTAATTACATTTAACGACGGTGAAATAAAAGTCGATGTTAACACTTTGTAACTTTATTCAAGGAACATATAAAAATACTTCGTGGTACTCAACTCAGTAGGGAACATCATACTAATGTACAACGTCCTATTAAACAAATAAATAACCTAACATAATTTAATATAAATCAGTCTATATATAAATATTTATACAAATAAAACATAATTCCCATTGTCTCCAAGTTAGTTAAAAAATTTGCTTGCTCTACCTATTTTGCGGCACTGAATAATTATGTACATTTTGATAATTATGCGTTTGAAACATGTGTTGATTGAATAAATTGTAGGCGCTAAGGTAGTCGGCAGGAGGCATAGGGTTGTTTTTAGTCGACAACACAGTAGACTGTGGATATTTAGTCCTATTACTTTGTTGTTGTTGCTGTTGTTGTTTTGACTTTTCCGTTTGGAGTTTCCAAAAGAAGTTTTGAACAATATTCTTCGGCCAGATCATCGTGTACTTTGTTTCGGGCGGCAGAAACTTTTTAATTTCCTCAAATCCAACAACCTGACACTTCTCCGCCGCGTAGAACTCTTGTCTGATCCCTTGTACCTTGCAACAAAACTTCAGGTAGCTCAAATCCCAGCCGGTGAGATATGTCGCTTGGTTCTCCAAATATTCGGCCGCGCCTTCGAAGTAAAACATCGGCGAGTATTTGACACCGTCTACTAAAACGTAGGGCACCGGGGGCTGATCGTCCATCTGTATAAAACCGCACCGAGCCCTTTCCATGTCCACTTTGTCGTCGGCCGCGTTCTTAATGAAAACGAACAGTTCATATAACAACTCCACATCTTTCAGCTTCAACAGAAAGTCATTCACCGTAAACGGATAGTTACCGAAGAGTCCGTTGCAATGGAAAACGTTAATCTCGTTCAACAGTCTGACCTCGGCGTCGGTCAGGTGTACCTGGTTGATGCTGAAGCACGAGTACACCTCCTTGTTGCACAACACTTTGAATTGTTGCAGCAGCTTCTGTTCGGCAATCCGGATCGCGGTGTATTTCTCTCCCTTCCTGATTATATAGGGCAGATCAAATTTGTCGATTTTTTCCCATCCGAACTTTCCCATCACCGATTCCATGTCTATGCGATCGTTTAACATCTCCAGGCTTATGTTGGGCAAGGCGGGTGGTGGCATCGATCCTTTCGGATGTTTCATCTCTGAAACACATAATTATTGTTTTAATTATTTCAAATTAAAATAATTGGCGTTTTTTAATGATATAGATCGATAAATAATAATAATGTATTTGATATCGACAGATTACAGGTTACATTGTTAATGTCGCTTGGCGCCATTTGATAAATACTCTTTGATACACATGTCAAGGACGAATGTTAAACCATATTTTACAAATTTATGCTAATTTCTTGAACCGTTTTAATGGAATGTTGTTACTTTATATTGCGACCTCTTCCTGAATCTTGAGAGTTGTAGAGTTGATTTTAAATTACAGTACAATTTTCAGATAAAGAACCACATAATTTACAAATTACTTATACGTTGCGTCGAGTTCAAGACATAGCGTGATAATCTTGGAGGAACACATTCATGAATTTTATAAATATTTTACTTTGAATTGAATCAATATTTAAATAATGAACAGCGAAAGCGAATGTTTTTCCTAGTCAGGATAGTCATTTAAGAATAAGATTAAGGTTATTTCGACAGTGTTAGTTAACTTTATTAATTACTGAGAATAACGTACAAAAACTTTTTTATTTACGTTATTTTTTAGATTAATTAATATAATTTAATTGAGTAAGAAGTAAGAGTAAAGATATACACGCCATCAAAGCTTTTAGTTTTTATACTTGTATTCAATAAATTTTAATAAAATTTTAAAAAAATTCAAAAAATTCATTATTATCTAATCAAATATCTAATTATTTGTAGAATCTTTTGAAAAGTAATATTTTTTTATTATTGTGTACGCATAAAGTATATAAACAATAAAGACGCACATTAGAATTCATAACAAACGTTTAGTTCGGACTTTTGACGGTTAGGTACACAATGTCACAATCCACAGTGCCGTACGCCGCTGGCGTCGTTTTCTCAACGGCACAAAAAGTCAATAAACTTAAAAACGGTCACCAAATCCGCACTAATTTTTCAATATTTTTACTTTAAACGAAACGGGCAAGTATCAGCGGTTAATTGCACAAAGACTTACCTAAAGAGACCGCAGGCAGTGAGCCGCAAAACATGAACGAGCCGCGCGAAAACAACAACCAAACACACACGCCACTCGACCCCACGGTCAGTTCAAAACACCGACACAACGGCTACGCGGCTATGACGCAAAAACGAAACGGGTCCTCTTTATAACCTCCGGTGCCGGAAAGTAATATAGACACGCAACGCGCACTCTGTCCTCTCAAAACTATTTTCCCGCTTTATCCCTCATTTTCTATATATAGCGCCAAGGTGACCCGAAAGAGGCGATGTTTTTGGCCTGCGCGGGACCAGTGCGCAATCCCTCTCTGTCTGGCAAACGCGCGGGAAAGAGAGGTCGCGCTGCGCCTAGCAACAGCGAAAGGTGGGGCGCGGTGCGGGGAGGCGCGGCGAGGCGCGGGGGGACAAGGGCGACGCGGGGCGTCGAGGGGGGGGGTACCGTCAGCTGTTCGACGACCGGACAATGGAGGTGGCTCAGCCGATGGTCGGAACGAACCGCTCAGTGCGCAGACGCACCACCAGGAGGTTCCGGCCACTGAATCTGGTTTGTGGAACCTCAACGTTTCGATTGTGTGTGGGGAATGTTTGGGTATTTTGTCGTTACCTACAAGGGGAAGGTTGTGATCTGTCCGGAATTCTCCGGATATCATAATTTCGGTGACTGTGATACGATATTGGTTATGCGCATAAATGTATGCGCACACATAATATTTTGTGATTTCACGCAGCTGACTTTCTTTCTCATTGTTAAAAGTGACTTATATTAATAAAAATTTACCTGTATCGGATTATACTGATATAAATTAAATATATAGGTGATGACTAATTGTAACAATATTAATAACATTCTTACAATTAATCTTAAACAGGAAATAATTATTTCCTACTCATTTCTTGATTATTCACTAAAATTACTTACACCACATTTAATTGTAGTTGTAAGTAATATATAATCAACTTTTAGTTAAACGTCATAATTTCCAAACTACTGCGTGGTTACGTTTTGCATTGATTGGCGCAGTCGATATGGTACAATGTGGTACTCAATAGTTCTTTTTTTATGCATGGATATTTCCAAGTGTATTTCATGTTGTTTTAACAAACGTAACAACAATTCAATTTGTATGCATATTTCTTTGATCACAAACATCAACATCTAGCTGATTCATTCAACATTTCAGTCAGATTAATTTTTCAGTGTGCACACCTTGAAACTCTGTATTGATTTCGGTTGATGGTAAAAGTACCTGTTGGCTGCGCAGGTCTAAAACTTCAAGGCTGATCCACAGACACGATCGATACGAATTCCAAACGTTTTCTCCCCTTCTAATTACTGCCTTTGTTCCGACGACGTTTCGACACTTTTTCACTTCGCATCATCAGATACACACTGTTAAATATATTGACATTTCTTTTACTAATTATTAATAATACTACTACTAATACTTGTTGTTAGATCAACTACTAGGTAGTTGTTATTTGGTAAACATTTTTACGAGGTATGTTTAAGTAAGTTGAAGTTAGTTACTTCATAAACATTTATAACTTACTTATCTATTTTTTAATCTGTCAACAACTATTTTATTATTTTCCTTAAAAAAAATAATTAACCGTACATGTACAGCATGTGCTAATTTAAGGAATAACGTTGCATTAAAACTAGTTATTACTGCCTCGTGTACGTACATTTTTACCACATCAAGATAACAATTATTAGATATTGAAAACAGGTTCCGCTGACGCCTCGAATGCACGATAAACATACGCTTGCTATTTACAATTATTGTTTATAAACCGACATCCAGAATTCAAAGTTCACCGAAATCGTATTTCGTGTCAGGCTAAATTGCTGACGAGAAATTGTTAGACTGGCACGGAATTTGATGATGGAGGAGAAGGTTTTGCGCGCATCGAAACAGGTTCCACTCTTCAAGGTCGACGGCCCCGATGACACGTGGAACTTTGAGGCTCGATACTATTTTCGCTTTGGAATTGAGGCTCTAACAGTGTTGTTGCGTTTGATATTATGGTAATTTGAATGCTGGAGTTATAATATTATTATCGGTTGGAATTTTAAGTAGGTCAATGGTTTAATGACCTATAATATTGCGCAGTTATGTTTTCCATTTAATAACATACTGTAGCTTGTTTCTGTGTTGTGTAACGCTGAAGAAATTCACATTTTTTTATTTGAGAAATGTCTGTTGCAATGCCAATAGGCTACTCTTTTCTTATCATTATATTATAATTTGACAGGATCGTATAATTCTGACAATAGATCCGCATAGTAAATAAACTGCTAAACTTTAAATGCATTTACTTGTCAACCAAAAGAAAAAAAAAACAGTGGTGAGTCACAACGAAAATTACGACATGCGGTGCCTTGAGTCACATTGTGACCTCAATTCACCGCCAGTTAATCAACTTTCTAATCCAAGAAAACCAGATTTCAAGGACTCTTTTCCACAGTTTCACAACAAATCATAATTTATTCTTGATACCAGCCCAGCAACGATAACGAACCAATTGTATTGGTAAATATAATCGGTCGTTTGCCTAATGTGATTCAACCGTACTGATGATGTATGAGGAACAGAAACGTTGTAACGTTGTTCAGTGTCGAAGCGACAAAAGTCTGAGCTTTGATTCACATGAAAAACATTAAGCTCTCACACACACGCAAATAAACAGCCTTGACTAAAAATAAAACGAAACGCTCGTAAATTACTGTATTTGTTTTTATCCAAATCTAAAACGCAAAGTATTATTTATTCTGAGTACAATATTTTATAAACATATTAGAGAAAAAAATTAGAATGACAGAAGCGAATTATACCTGAATCTTTCATCTTTCTTTCAAGAATGATTCACCACCATTGTTCGGTTCCCGGAACTCTTTATCTAATTTTGAGATAGAAACGCTGTGTGAACCTTGAAACGTTTTCAGCTCGGGTAATATAACAGGCAGTGGCGTGCGCTGTGAATAACGAATAGATTTCAAGCATGCTAAACGAATTAAATTAGATTAAATTAATTTGTTAGAAATTGTTGGACCTACATTGTTTTCATTGTAAATATGAATTTGGATGAGTGCATATATAATGCAAAAGATTAAATAAATAAGTTATGAATGATTAAAAATTAAATCTAAATTAAAATGTGCTGTTTGCAGATGAAAGAAATTCAGTACATGTTAACCGCAATGACACCGAATTCCCTAATAATAATCGACGAACTGGGAAGATCCACCTCCGTAGAAGAGGGTATGTCAATGGCGATTGCAATCTGTGAAAAGATCGCCACTTTTCCCGCCTTCTTGTTCATCACCACCCACTTCAGCTCCCTGTCTAATATAAACGACATGTACCTAAACATTAAAACGTAAAATTCTGATTGATTACCTTAACTTCTATTATTGAGAAGTTGTATTACAGTTGGCAGATGGAGACTATAATCACGGGGGATTCACCGTCGACAACCAAGCTCGATTATAGATATAATCTGAAACCGGCTCCCACATCGATAGATCAGTATGGGGTGTATATGGTTAGGAACGTTTGGTCTGATGAAGTGGTGAACTTCGTTGAGGACACGTTACAGAATATTACGTTCAATTATCAACAAGTATGTCTGTAAATTTTACTTTAATATTTTGTGTAAATATTATTCTTTTTTCAGAATTTGAAAATTACAAAGATCGACGAACGGATACGCCTGAAGTACGATCTCGAAGCAAAATTGCGGCTATTGAAGAAAAAGGGAAAATTGACGCGGGCGCTATTGAACAAATATTTGAACGAGTATCAAAACGAATTGGAAAAACACAACTTTACTTTTGTTATAGAAAGCCAGTGTTACGTTTCCAATTCGACATATTCGACATCGAATAATTTAACATTCCCAGGGTGCAACGAGCTAAATAATACTGATGTAGCATATACTTCTCAATTCACTCAAAATTCCATAGATACAGTGCATTATCAAAATCTATCAAAATTTTTAAACGAGAATTCGCAAAATTTAGAAGTAATTATACCAGAAATCAGCCTTAGTTGCCAAGATTTCGGCCAGAAAGTTGTCACTGAAAGCAACAACAATATATTTATTGAAAACAAGAGCACAGAATGTTCTGTTGACATTTGTAACCTCGAGGCTTTTGCTCTTCCTCTATTAAGAGACCACACAAAAACGTCAACTCCACAAATTAAAGAAGTTGAAGCACCACAGAAAACCAGAATTTCAGAAACTCCTTCAAAGGACGACGTTTTTGAGGAGACCTTGATACAAAGCGAATTGGAGATTTGCAGTCAATTGCTCTCAAACTGCAGCAGTTTTGACGAGGGTATCATCAATCAAGACTTGGAAGATAATATATGTTGTAACGGATCAATGGAGAATGATCCGAATGATGATGTTTCTCAACAAGAAAAATCTTTGCTTTCATATAAGGAGAAAATTTTTGATGAGGCCATTAAACGAGCAGCCAGTTATGAAGGAATAACTCCACGGGAGACAGAAATTATTGAAGAAGAATTTTATAAATACCGTGGGCAATATGAACACCATATTATTCCAAATGTTATAATCCTGATGGGTACAAATGACAAAAGTGTATCTGTTAATAGCAATTCAGATAAGTCGCTTTATGAAAATTTTTCAAATGAAGTCAGCGAGTATAATTTTACAAAATTTAATGAATTTAATGTAGAATATAATACAGATCCGAAAAAATTTGGAAAGACAACTTCATCAATTTCTGCCAATAATAACAAATCATCCATTAAGGAGATAACAAACTTAATAACAGACACTGCAGGTTCTAGTGCAGATAACATATCTCCAAAAGAAATCAGAAATAATCTGAGCATAACTGAAGGTCTCAGTATGATTTCGAGAAAAAGATTGCTAACCAACACTGAACCCTCATTTGTAAATAAATCAAATAATTCCTTAGTCCTGTCTAACAAGAAACGAGTTAAAATAGAAAGCACACTAACAAGTTCTAAAAGTAAAGAAAATCAACTGTCATTTGAAAAAATGACCGTATTAATTACACAAGATCCAAACAAAGTTAATGGTTATACAGATCTCGTTGCTTCCACTCCGGTAAGTTCTAAAGAAACTATGCTAAAACAAAACTGGCGAACAAATGACATGAAAATCAAACAGAAAGGTATCAAAAATAAGTTTGTGCCACCGATGAAATTAACATCGAAGAATATTAAAGAACAGTTCAAGGAACAAGATAAAAAATTGTTGGAGATCAGCCCAAATGCGTTCGATTATTCGCGGCATCTTCTTAATTACGTCAATAGACCATCTGTTAAGCAAGTTATTAATCAACGTCCGTTGGTGCACGCGATGAAAACGGTAGCTGGAGTGCAAATAACGTCGGTTGAAACTAAATCGAATAAAAAGAGGAATATGGATATTCAGAAGGCCTGGTCCAATGAAAATTTTGACATAACTATGTTTAGCGATGAGAACGCTAAACTTTTCGAAGACTTCCTAAGCTGCAAAGATAATGATATACAAATGTTCAATTTCAAAAAAACTAAAGTCTCTCTATTTGCATCCAGTGGTGCAAATAATAATGTATTTGAGTATTACAACAAACATAGAGAAGGTGCACAGTCTACAGTTATGTCTAAAGATGAAGGAAGTTTGGGTTTTTATATGAAGCCCTTGTATGATGTAACAAACACAAATCTGTTTGGGAATATCAATGTTAAACGTTCCAATTCTAGTGATATTTTTGGAGAGTCGTCAGAAAACTTACCTTCTAGCGCTAATGATCACCAATTATTAAATAATATGACAACTTACCCTTCATACACTTCAAACGTATCTATAAATGTAGAAATGGCCAAACATGGTAATTCTTTGAAAAAATTGTCTCTTGAAGGTGTTAATACTGCACCAAATGATTCGCAATATGTAGCAAGCAAGCGCTACAAAAATAATATAGAAGGTTTTCACAAAATTATAAATAACTATTTAGATGATTCTGTGATGAACACAAAAAAGAAGAGTATTTTTGAAGATACTCTTGATTGTGATATGTCATTGTAATTTTCTTACACCTTTCATATTAAACGTTCATAAATATTGTAACACTTACGCTACTCGAGTGATTAAGAACTATTTAAAATTAAAGGAACATAATAATAATGTAATTTAAATAGAACAGCTTTATCATTTTTTCAATCTTCTTAAAACAGAATATAAGTATTCAGTAGTACCTTTTATGTTGTGAATATATTTGAAGCATTATTTAAAAATTTGTGTTATTTTTGATCTTAGTGGTATTACCTTTAATTATGTTACTCATATTATTTACTTACCTACTTACTTAATTGAATTGTTCATATCTGCAGTTTGTATTTCAGTACATACACATCAGCAGTGACATCGGTGATTTTACTATCACGAATCAAAACAAGTAGTGTCTGCTGGGAAGAAAATGTTCACATCATCTTTCTTTCAAAAAATACATTCTCCCTGATCTGCTACTCAAAGCTGATGTGAATTTTTTTCTTCAATATGTACATTATTAAACTTATGCCTCCAATTTTCATATGTCCTCAATGGGTAGGCAAGCTGAAGAAATATTGAGGCAAAACATTTCATTAGTAGTCGCAGTTGAACAGAAGTTTGTTCACCTTGTATAAGCAGCTACACTTTACCTTTATACGTTATCAAATTAAATAACGAATCGACAACCGGGATGAGTTGTGATCTGCGTTCCATTTTGTTTTTAAATTAAATTTAAAATTACAAATAAAATATTATATTTTCAGAATTGTATTATTGATATCTGTATTGTTACTTATTGGTATGTTTATTTATTTATTTTTTTTTTTCAAAAAAGTTGTTAATAATAGAGGAGGGGATATCACCACATCTTACCAAGAGGGAGGGAGATCCAAATTTAAGAAAAACTGAACAGATGTATTTATAAATACACACATGTAACAGAACAACAGCTCCGATGTGTAACATACTTAAGTCACGGTAGTTTGAAAGGTTCCACAGGTTGTCGGTTTTCCGCATCGCATCAAAGGAACTGTTGCACTATTTTGCAAATACCAAAATGTTCACGTCGGTTGTACGCAACCAGACTAGTTTCCAGAAAAGTGCGATACAGTGCTGTCGTTGTGAGTATACGGGACATTTGTAACAAAGCGATGCTGCGTTGCGGTATTCTGTTATATTCGTTGATTTATTTGGAATATATTTTAATTGGGGTATGCTATTATGCACACATGCCAACGACTATCGTTGCGCGTCCTCTGGTGTGTTATCAGTCTTCCGGTCATTGAAACCTTTGGTTAGTTAACGGGAGTGAATTTACTTGATATTTAAGCTGATGCACGAATTGCCCGTATCTAGCAGGGACGTCTGAAATGAAGAATTATATTTCTGAGAAAGATCAGGTGTGCGGTCGGCCAGTTCGTACCGATTTGTGCAGTACGCCGAATCCCATATTTCACTGTGCGATCCGTGAATCATACCTAGACTCCACGATTGCCCCACGATTGACATTTCCTCTTTATATAACATAACATAACATAACAGAAAACTATGACAATCTGTATGTGAAAATTTGATTACAATAAGAAATATTTACCACAATTAATTTTTAAACCGACACTAATAACACAAATGTCAGAGGAAATGCTATTACATGTAACAGACATTAAAATGTTACCTCGTACTCTTTGGCACACCCAAATGAATTGCCAATTTACTAGGGTTTAATTTCTTCTAAGAATTCTGCTTACGAATAATTAAAAATTCAACTCAGTGTAACAGCCAATTTGATCAATAGTATACAGATCCACTCTGCAAATTTACATACTCGAACTCGGCTACACCTTTCGGCATGCTGCGAATGAGTCTTTTCAACAATATCCCACATATATCGTATTCCATCTAGAATGTTTTCGATGTGTCCCTTCAATAAAGCTAAAATTGTATTGTAACGCACTGAAATTATGTTGGTAGTTCTCGCAGATTTTCTATGCGCAGGCGCATTACCATCAAGAAATTAATGCACTTTTACTGAATGAATATTTACCCCAAGATTCAAAACAATTTACATGGTCTCCCGTAATATGCACATGCGTAAGAACTAAAAAAGTAAAGAATCATTATTTCCAGTCGAAAGCAACACCGGTTATTTACGGTCGGACATTTGTGTTGGCAACAGTGACTCTCATGTTTTGACGTATGGTTGAATGTTTGACATCTGTACCATCATTTTAAGGGAAAATGAAAACATTCGTCCAAAGGCAGTTTTAACAGGTAATACTTCATGCTTCCCACAACTGCGGATTACTAATCAGCCGTAATTATGTAGTTTCGTGTGGCTATGGATCGCAAGTTGAATCACAGCGGTTATTTGGTGTTAAACGAAGAAGGAGCAGTTCTGTCATCGTCTGGAGATCTGGAGAATGACGAGCGCACCGCCAACGTCATTATGGGGTTGGTGAATCTAACATCTCAGGTTGATTCCAGTGCTTTTCCTCCTGAAGAGGGTTTCAAAAAATTGTCCTTGGTTTACGACGACCATTGTTACATCGTCTGTTTGTCCAACAAAAAGATACACATTGTCAAGAAGAGCTTGGAGAGTCCTGAACCAGTCACATTGTCTGCTTAGGACGGTAGATATGGATATTATTTTGTATTTTACTAAAATGAAGTATATGCAGATTTTTATTTTGTGTGGGGGTATATTATTTTCTTTGTATCAGTTGTATATTTTGTTTAATGAGATTGAATAAATAGCTTTTTCGAGTTTTCATTTTTAAAAGAGATTGCAGATTTTACAGGTAGGGCAGAAAAGATAAGACTGTTGGATATATTGAAAATCAAAATATTTGTATTGTTGGAAAATAATGTTATATAGTTGTCACGTTACAACATGTATATGTTTAGTAAGTTTAAATAAACATTAGATAAAATCAATGATGTTTTGTAGAATACAATGTGTCATTTTTTTATTTTACAGGCTTGGCAAAAAAGGTGGGACCATGTATAAATTAGTTGAAACAGTAATATCGGTTAGTTAAGAGTCAACAGCATCTTAAATTAAAATCGACAAGTTCGTTAAAAACATCAAATACACCTGATACTGTTTAATTTCAGTAACTAAGTATGGAATTTTTCTTATATTTAATATATAAAGATTGTTTTGGTTTAGTTATTTTCTTTGTGAAACTATTCCTCATTTTTTATGTCATGTTAATTTAATACAAATATTAAGATCTTAATTCTGAATTATTTTTAATATTTATTTGTTTTGTAACAACAGTATTGTCACATAGTTTAAGATGGAGAATATATTGTATTATACAAAAGTAAAATACATCCCAGTTTGTATTATTTGTGGGAATGTAATTCTAGCCTGGTACAACCTTTTGAGTTGGTTTGAAGGTTTATTGAAGTCCTAATTTTAGGATTGATAATATAATGTATAATGAAAAATAATAATACAACAAACCTGTATTATAACAATAAATGATATCTCCGATTTTATATAATTTAAAATCATGTTGATTTAGATCAATTTAGATATTTAATTAAATAAACATTTAGAAATATGTAAATATATTTTTAAATAAATTCATGTACTATATTTATGATTTTTAACATTGAAATAATTAAGCACGTTAGAATTATGAATTAAATTTTAACTTAATTGTGTATATTTTTACTGACGATAATTTTGTAAGTTAATATGGGAACTAATTTTGAAGTACCTATTACTGGTTTGTTTGACTGACAAAACAGTAAGAATAATTGAAATTTACATATTTTATTGTACTCTTTATTTATTTGACCTTTTGGGAATGTAATCATAGGTTGATACAATTTTATTATTAAGTTTAAATATTCACAACAAATGTTAATTTTAGGGAACACTTTAAATTTATATGAAGATATTTTTGATAAAATTTTATATTTAAAATTTATTACTTTTTACAGTTACTCAATAAGTTATAAATAATAATTTTATTATTTTTTATACTTCAACCTTGCTATATCTGTGTATGTTTAAATAAATTTATTAGATAAATTCTTGTTCAGTTTATTTTGTTGTTTAATTTATTGGGTTTTATTGGACATAATTGGTTATTTTATTACTAATAATTTTAACTTGATATTATTAAAAAATTAGTGGAAAACAAATTTTGAAGTAATAAAACTTGGCTGGCTGTTTGGTTAACAAAAATAATGTATTGAAAAAATTTAAATGTGAGGTCGTTTATTATGAAATTGATTATTTATTTGACTCAAATGGACTTGCTGCCGTTTTTCATTTTAATTGCTGTTTTTATATTATTATTCGATTTCCTAAGATGAAGAAGATAATAAAATAAATGTAATGTCACAAAATTATGAAAGTTTTAATATATTCATAACTGTCAGTCTACAATCGAAAAATAAAAAAGAAAAATTAACATATTTTGTTGTAGATTAAAAGTTTAATTTTTTAAAAGTTGTTACAAAAATTTGGAACATTTGAACTACTGTTTTCCACTTCGTGATTCTCGCATTGACAGTTGTGACATTTGCGCGTTGAGATCTTCTCTTGTATCAGTTTTACTTTGAGATTTGGCGAAATGGCTGCAATCGTAAATCACGCATTCCGCAGATACGTGCAAACTACTGCCGCCAAGGCAGCGGGCAACGTTAGGGTTGTCGGTCCTTCTGCTGTTTCCGGTGGCCACGAAGGTAAGAATGATTTGTCTCTCTTTTTAGGTTATATTATTACATAATTAACAATTTGAAGGTGGCTACAAAATCTGGAAGAAATTGACCTTCTTGGTGGCTTTCCCATCCATCGCTTTATGCGGAGTTAATGTCTGGTTAGCCCACCAAGCCCATGGTCATGAACAGGCTCCCTTCATCAAATATGATTATCTGAGAACCCGTACCAAGCGTTTCCCATGGGGCGACGGCAACAAATCCCTCTTCCACAACCCCCACACTAATGCTTTGCCTGACGGTTATGAACACTAAATAATTAATTGTATTTAATAGTATGAATATAGTGTAAACACATCTTATTATAATAAATTACATAACTTTTAAACTAAACGACTTTTTTGTTACATAGTGTTAAGTTATATAAGGATATGTTGGATTAAGGTAGGTTATTTGGTAGAGCTTTTGGTTGTGAGGAGGCAAGCAGTTTCAATGAATTAGCCATGAAGGATTTTCTTAACATCGAATCTACTTGGAATCTGACAAAGAAATGTAGAAAATTAATTGTTTTTATAGTATTGCATAATGTGTTTCAATATGAATGTATAGTATACAATTTTCCTACACACACAAGCTCTTCTGTTCAAAATAAGATTTCTTGTAATTTTGTTTTACTTGAGGCAATTATTGTTGTTCCTTATGTATTTGTTACACATGTTACTTTGCATATTTCTCGCTCATATTTTTATAATTGAATTTTATAAAAGCTTAAAAGTTGTCCCTGGGTAAATAAATACATTTATTTTTAATGTATATTTTTCATAAATCATAAAATAATAAAAATTTGGTATATTGGTAATATTGCCACGATATTCCAAAAATACGTATTCTAAAATTCTCAAATAAAATTAAGTCTAGACTAATTTTATAAATTACATGATTTTGTGATTTTGCAGGTTCACATTTAAAATATTTAAAATACAACAATCCTACTATGTAGTGATTGCTACGAACCTCTTTATTTTTCCCTTCTCTTAGGCCATGATCTTCGGATCGGTGCCCGGAGTGAGGTTTTTAGTCGGTTAGTCCGGCACTGCGTCTTGTAGATTTCCCCCTCTTTGTTCCAATAAAAAAAAAATAAACCTAAAATACTCTACAACTTTTTGCTCCAAATTCGACTTATATATATTAAACTGTTTCAAAAAAATCGACAAATTTGTTTTTTTCTTATTTATATCGAAAATCTTGTTGGAAATGGTAAAAAATCGTAAATTTTAATTTCCTGTTTAAATAAGACGGGAACGGTGTTCTCTTGGATTTTGAAATTTTTTAACTTTCGTTAGAGATAATATTTCAAAATGACCAAAACAGATTTTTATAGAAAATTTAACGCTTTACAAAAAATGTCTCTTACAGTTTTTTGATATATTCATTTTTTCAAAAGTTATTTAACATCAAAGTTGGACCGATTTAAAATTTTGACATTTTTCTCATTTTCTGACGCAACCATCAACTTTATAGGAAAATTTTATATGACATTTTTTGTAGAGAATTCAATTTGCTATAATTTATCTCCGAAAAAGTTTTAGATATTTTTTACAGATCATAAGTTACCTGCTGAAAACTAAAAATTTTATTAAATAAATGTTATTTTACTGCTTAAAATTAAGCATTTAATTTAAATAAATAAATTTTTACTAAAAAAATTGATTGTTTATTATAATCAAAGTAGTATATATCGTTACACTAACAGACTTTTACTACAATTTGGCAATTTGACAATGAAGAGCAATTACAATACTATATATAAATCATGACCAATGATCACATAATAATTTATTATCCCAATTGCTTACAACTAAAAAGTATGACTATATTTTAAAATATCTATAATAAATAATAAAAAGCATTTAGTTAATGAATTCTCAAACAAGCGAAATAATATACAACATATTTTATACAAGTTACATAATATATAACACTGATATTTTCAAATAGTTTAATGGAAAAGTAATGTTGTATATCAGGGGTGGCCAGCTCCTTGATAGTCCGAGCCATTTTCCATAATTTGAAATGTTTCGCGTATTATGCAAAAAATGTATTAAAAAAATTTGTTTACTAAAATTACACTTATTGAAAAGTACAAAATATGTGTATTGAATTAAAATATTAAAAATTAAACATTTATTTTACTTCTCTTGATAATTCTGGAATGAAAAGGGAACGGGGGTACATTTATCGAGAGCCACAAATAATCCTCCAAAGAGCCTCAGGTTGGCCACCTCTGCTATATATTAATAAAATCATAAATATCTTAGTTTATGTCAATAGGATTAATTTTAATTCATAACATGATGAGAGAAAAATAAAGAATTTTTTTTTCTAATTTTATACATTTTTATTAGTTTTTATAAATAGGGCTATTTTATTTAATTTATGACTACCTGTGATAATAATTTACAAAAACTAAGTTTCTTTAATTTAGTCAATCTCTAATTTTCTTAAGAAGTGTTTCCAAAATATGGGTTTTACGGCCTACATTTTTTTGGGGTTCTGGGCGGGGCTTAGCGAGAGAGGGTCGCAAAGGATTTTGTTTGGAAAGTGGTAATGCCATTCTGCAGCCGACTGTACAATACATTTTGTAAAGTTTGTTTTTGTCATTTGTATTTTTTAATGATATTAAACTGTCCAAATATTTTGTCAACCAATCCTCAATGAAGATTTGTAGACAATCGACTGAAAGCCGTTTACTTTACTCTTTATCAGTTCATTTCTCTTCGCAGCTACAAACACTACTTTTTGTGAAAAGAAGCACGAATGGAGTATTTTTATTTGCATGGTTTACAATTACAGGTTCTACCTCGATGTAGAGGAGTAGATGTAAGTCAACTTCTACCTAGGAACCCAAATTATGATACACTCAAAGCACAATACAGTATGTAATATACTGTAGATTATTATTAGCTTATAAATGGACATAGGTTTGGTTGGGCGAAATGTAATACCGGATGAGTAAATGCCGAATGTTTTTAACAATTTCTTTGGAAATGTGGTTTCTAACATATACGATAAAATACCAGCTGCTGAAGCAGATCCCATATATGCCATGAGTACCAAAAATATCACGGAAGTTTTCAGATTTAGAGAGGTTACATTTGTTGAGGTAAAAGTCACAATAGACACGTTAAAAAATAGCAATGCTCAAGATATTTATGGACTAAATATTGAAGTCATTAAATCTATTAAAAATCACATAGTTACTCCTCTTACCAAGTTAATTAACCATTGCACTAGAGATAGACCAGACTGTGTAAAATCAGCGTTGGTAATTCCAGTGCACAAAAAAGGTGATCACCATGATAATAATAATTACAGGCCCATTTCTATTTTACCCATTTTTTCAAAGATCTTCGAAAAACTTTTGCTGGGAGAAATTTTGAATTTCCTTGATAGAAATAATGTTTTTTGCTCAAATCAGTTCGGATCAGGGGTTGTCAACATCTGATGCAATATTTAATGTTGTTGCTAATGTTATTGAGGCCATTACTATGGTTTATTTTTGTCTGTCCAAAGAATTCGTTGCAACAATGAAACGTCTAATGAAGTAAGGATATCCATTGGAGTTCCTCAGGGATCGCTCCTTGGACCGCTACTATTTTTGATTTTTAATAACGAACTCCCTACATTCTTAAATGAGTTGGACGTTACTCTGTTCGCGGATGATACCTCTTCGGGATTAGAATCATCATCACTGATGTGGTAAGTTCTAGTCAGTAACATTTAAATCACGCTAAGCGTTGGTTTAATATGAACAAACTGTATTTAACCGAGAAACTGACCCAAGTCTCTGTTCATAACACAATTCTGGGTGTTACACTGTTTTGGGATAAATATGTGGAATCGGATCCAGGTAAACATTGTAGGAACATATACCTGCTGAGATATTTGGTCCTCTTGTTGTCTCAGTTGGTTTTGAGGTCTGCCTGTTATTCACTAGTCAATTCTCATCTCGGATACGTGGTTCTTTCTAGGGGACACTCATCGGGAACGTCCAGGTTGTTGGACTCCAGCGATGTGCGGTGAGAGTGTTGGACGGGCTTGCTTATGGGGAAGATTGCAAACATTGTTGTTAAGGATTATTTGTTGAATAAGTGTTTTTACTCAATATTGGAATATTTTTGTAATAATTTTAATGATTCGATAGAAACCTAGCTTTAAGATAATTAGTTTTATACATTGTAATCTGAATTTTAACTGCACACAACTGTTTTACGTCTGTAAACTGTTTGGATCTGATACTAATAAATTACTTAATTATTTAAATTCACCCAATGGGATGAATTCTACCTGAACCCTTAGAAAACGTCAATCTATGATTCTACCTAGGTGTGTGTTATCAACGTTTTGTGTTTAGTTTTTTATTAGAGTTCTAGTTTCAAATCTGCATGTGTGATACACCATTTTTTGCATATTTAGACAAAACGCCGAACATATCAAAAAGACAGCAATGTAGAAGAATACGTAACCGAGTTAGACAATTTGAAAATGAAGTGTCCAAGCTGAGAAATAATTCACACAATCACAGTATGAATTTCCATTGAAAACAGTGAAAAATATTCAATTATTTGAAAAAAAAAAAAATGCGAATTTATTTGTAAGTATTTAAATGCATGAAAATCGTATATTTAAAATTATTTAATTCGCATCATATATGGTAAAGAACTACTACTCTTTTTTATTCTAATTTAGCAAATTTGTAGTTATTCTCATTTTTATTATAATTTGTAACAGTCTTGTTGTTTAATATTTCTTGTTTTGTAGTCAATTTGCTTTTAATAAACATTTTTTATATAAATAAGATAAATAAACATCCCAGAAAATTTACTGTTGAATTAAATAGAACCTAGGATAGTCAAGAAATATTCCGTGAGTTTCGCATAAAACACCCTAACTTCTCTGGTAATTCCTACTTCACACTGTTACCTCCTTTGGTAGGACATTTCGCGATCACTGGGATGTTTATAGGCATTCCATGAGAAGTCTAATGTGACGACGTGTGCCGGTTGGGTTATAATCCTATACTTGTTGGTTTAATTAAATTGCCAGGAAGTCTTGTGTGTTATTTATAAACAATATTCGAAGTGGCTGATAATCCTGGCCGTGCTTTGGAACTTTAATCGATAACTAGACACGTTAAAATGTTATATCGATAACGTGACGAAACTAATTGTGGCAACGTACACTTGACAACCCAACCATTCAAATAAAATGAATGTAACGAGTAAGACCGGTTTATTGGCCAGTCCCACGAAAAAGACGAATAGGCCAAACAAAGTGAGTTACTAGTTACATGTTTACTGATTTTTAACTTAAATTCATTTTTATACAGAAGTCTATTGTTCAATTAACAGCAATTGCTAAACCTGCGCCGTTTGTTCTTAAACCGTTCGCCGGTTTATTCAACCCTTACCCGTACGGATGTTCTCTTCTTTGTAATCACCCGACAGATAACGAGGCTAAAGAGCTGCTGAAAAAGGCTAAGGACTCATGGGTAAATAACTATTAGGTTTTAGTTGTTTTTTTAATTTTTGCTCTTGTAGTTCGTTGAAGGAAGAAACGTTTTACTTGCGGAAGAAATCGAAGCAATTAAAGCAAGCTTAGAGCAACTTCAAGCGACACAAGCAATTGCCAGAAACACAAAATTACCCACAATAGAAAGCGTGCCTGAGGAACTCTTCAGAAGATACACTGAAACAGACTCTAGACCTTTAACACCGGCACCAACTTTAGCAAGCGCCGTCACTAGAGCATCGGGTTCAAGAAGATGCGTGACACCGGATCCGTTTCCAACAACTCAAATAAGAGAGAAAACTTTGCTCGTTCTTGATCTGAGAAGAAGTCACAGTCAGGAAACTTTGTCTTATTATGGTAGCTCATCGATTCTGGAGCCGCCTCTTATTAAAATCCAACACGTACACACCAGAGCGGGCAGTATTGATAAGTCTCCAGACAGTCAAAATATTGAACTCCCTTTCCTAGGTGGCAGACCGAAAAGTCCCAAAAAGTATGAAGTTGCAAAGGGAACTGAAAGTACTGAAGCCCAACCGGAAGAAAACGTGCAGAGTGAGGAGGAAGAAGAGGAGGAATATGTAAAACGTCGAGGGAAAAGACGAAGAAAACGTAGGGATGCTTCACGTGGTCCTCCGGCCTTTCAGGTGTCGCTTGATCCTGAAACGCAGGTAGGTACACATGGTGGAGTCGAGTCGAGAGGTACTAGCGCCAGACCTTCGTTAGTGTCAGGAACGCAAATAGAAGATGTTATTGAAATTGTCACTAAAATGAAACCTGCATTGATGACTTCGAAAAGTTTAGATGTTGATTCGTTTTTGGACGTGGAAATATTGAGGCAGTTACGAAGAGAACTGAACGAGGAAATTGCTGACACAGAACTTAATGATAAAGTATAATTTAATTAATTAGTCTGTGGTAAATATATATTAAGAATGATTTTTAGCGAAGGAAAGCATTGAAAGAGGTACTGAAAACTGTTTCGAAAGATAAAATCGTGTGTGAGGAATTGTCTATATTGCAAAAAGAATTGAAAATACCAGCCGTGAATGCAGATCTGTGGATTTCTCTTCCTAGAATTTTTACCAGATCTAGTGCTAGATTTGAATTGCCAATGGCTGATGCATCTTTAAATGGTATTGAATAATAATAATAATAATTTATAAATTATTTATAAATTATTATTATAATTATTATAAATTTATATTTAATTTTTGCAGCAATGACTCCAATGGATTATGTGAAAAATCACATTTACACATCTAATTCTAGAAAATTATTATATAATTGTGTTTTCACTAAATATAAAAGCGAATTCGACTTCGAATTGGAAAATGAACGAAAAATATCAGGAAGAGTGTTACAACAAGCTCTAGATTTAATGATGGGTAAACCGATGAGTGAATCTCAGAAAATTTATATAAAGGATTTACTTTGCTGGGACGATAGAGATGAATTCGATTTTAAAACATTTTGTGGTATTTCAGCGTTATGTGAGAGGCTTTTAGCACCGGAATATTGTTCGAAGTTGCCAGACAGGAACGTTGATCCCTGCCACGAGGTAAAAATGCAAAATTACACCGAATTGTGTTTAAAATAAGCTTTTCAGATTGAAATAGCAGATTTTGAGACTTTGGCCAGAAAACTTCATGGTCAGAACGCCAGTCCCAAACTAGTAGATATGTTATATAAGATTAAAACCTATTAGTTTTTGTAAATAAAAACTTACCACATTATGAAGAGTTTTATTACGACAAGGGAAAATAAATTTCAATGAGTATGAGTCTATAAACATGACTTTAATGCATTATGTACAACACTGACATCTAACAACTTAAACTAAACTTAAAGAGGTAATAGATTTCTATGTATTCTTCTCTTTAAATAATCACTATACATATATGTTTATAATTGCGAATAAAATAATACCCGATCAAAAAATAAAGTCTATTATTTTTCTGAAGTTCAGTTTGAGTCTCAACAGTTTTTAGAATACCATTTATATTTCATTCACGCGCGTATTCCAAAACAGAAATTAAAAAAGCAAAGCTCAAAAGAAAATTGGTCGGTTTAGACAACTCTTTTATAATGATGTCAATATTTTAAATTCAACACTTGTTTTGTATCACTTTGTTCGGTTAAAAATGTAATTATTTATACATTCTTAAATGGACCTTTCATTGATTATCACTCAAAAGTACCAAAAAAATTCAGCGCTTTATTAATTATTAAAATACAACATCGAAGCTTATAATTATACGAAGTGCTTCTTTTGCTGTATTCAGGGCTCTAAATACAGCAGAAATTGGCTCTTCACAACTAACATTAACACCTCTATTCTAAAATAGTAATCGGAATTACATACTTTAATAATCTATACTACTTCAATATTAAGACAATATTTGCACGCTGACTTTTTGGACTAACAGTTTCTCTAATAGAAAATTTATAAATGTAATGATATTGTTAAAGTTTAAACTTGATCAACAGAATGAAGGTTGTATTGTATTACATCAAATTTTCTAAAATCCCTACGGGGTTCTTTATTTATTCTGTATCATATAATAATTTTTAGGATTACCTGTATTAACAGCGGATCTTTTTTTATTTTTTAGATATTTGCAAATATATTATGCACTATTTTATTAAAAATTTTGCTTAAACCAACCAATTCCTTTACAATACTGATTGAATAGTTTATACTCGTATAAAAAATAATAATGTGGAATTTAAAGACATCAATTTTTAAGTAATTTTGGCCGAAATCTATGCTCTAAGATCTTTAAATTCGTTTACTTATTATATACTTTGATTTTTTCTTGTTCTTAATTTATAACCCATACTCAAAGCTTTTGTCCTTTCATATACATGTATAGTAATGATTCTTCTATCTTAAAGAATTTGTTATATAAAAAATCAAATTATATATAACAGTAACAAAAAACATATAAACTATTTGCGAATCTATACATCGAAACTAGTGATTGTTCATTTTATTTTGGAATTATGAAAATTTAAGAAAAACACTCAGACATCATCCGAGGACGAAATCGAAAATCTATTCAAAAGCATTTTAATTTTAATTTACTTTTTGCAATAGATTTTCACTTTTGTCCAAATTGGCATGGTGGAGTGTAAAATATCATTTAAAGAATTTTCTTCAGTTCAAATATCAGATATAAAAAATCATCCACTTAAGACAATGGCACAAACATTTAAATTTCACACTCTTTACAAAAATGTACATTATTTTAACATGAAACGTGACCTTATTAAAACTTTACGAATTTTAATAAAGTGGCAAAAATTAGTCCGACATCTGATCTGATATTAATATTAATTTAAATTTTAACTGGTACCTATTTTAAATGTTTTAAACTAATTATTGAATATATTGTGAATATTTATATTAATATTGCACTTTTGGTCGTTTTTCAGATGCAAAACACTTATTTTTCACGTTAATCATTTTAAGAACAAATTATTAAATGTGTACAACCAACGAATCCCTTAAGTAAATACTAAAACTGTTTTAAGATCTGCTACAATTAAATATTAAATATTTTCTTTAAACAACAACATTAATATAGTATAAAGTTTCTGTTCTAAACATGACTAACGTTTATACAAGGTTTAGAAATATAACCAAGTTATACAATATTGGCTATATTTTGTACATCTTGCAGTAATAACCTAATAAAGGCCTACAATTTTTGATACACAATTTTGCGATATAATCTGTCTAAATTGATTGAAGTGAAGGTATAAGAAATAAAGATTGTCCATGCATATTTGAATGAAAAAGGGTAATTTTACAACCGTGATATATCAAACAGTAATTTGTTAATGCGATTTAATATGTACTGATTTTGATATCACAAGTTGGGGTTAAGAAATTTTACTATTTGAAGGAAAAATAAGTAAACAATACAAAAAGTTATATAAATATTGTGCGGTGATATTTTATTATAATATTTGTAGTATAAGTATAACTTATTTTTCCCAATGATTTTAACATACTCTTATCTCTGTTATATTAATATCATTCACAGACAGATAAATATACCCTAAAGGAATCTAAAATTTCTACACCCTCAGTTTTTCAGTAACAAGATATTTTTATATAATGTACTAGTGATTATAAGTAAATGACGACAAAACTAAAATAGGCATTAAATACGTGGGAAATAGAGAGAAAAATGGTGAGTTGGATAGTTCCTTTTGAAAACATGCATCTTTTGACGAACATTTCTTTTTTAATTGGTAATTATATACAAAAATGTACAAATTATTTAGAATTTCTAAATACATGGGATATTTATTATTATTACTTCTGCAGCAGAACGTATTCGCATAACATCCAAGGCGCGCTTAACCTTTTCAAATAATAACTAGCTCATAATAAATATATTACATAAATTATAAACTCGCGCGTTCCAGATATTATGCGGGTATAGGTTGGTATTAGAAACCAAAGGAAAATACAAAGCTTATTATTTACATAGATGACTTGACTTTAAAACTAGACATACAGTCAGGGCAAATTGGAAGAAGATCGTGACGAAAGAAAGCCAAATTTTTTTTGATTTTTGATTAACAAAGAGTAGAAACACGTCACCGCAAACTTTTTGAACGGGTTCTTTCACTAAAAAGGCCCCACAAGTTTAAACAAAAATTATTTCTTGGCAGTGTTATAATATAGTTTTCTACGTTTATATTATGTTATTATGTTTTTACTATTTCTGACTATCCCAGTTTACATTTGTTCCTATACATCCGGTTTTTCAGTCAAGTACTTACAAATTTGCTGGCATAGACAAGCTAATCTATTGACTTCCATTATTTAGCTTGGTGTTGGTACCAGTGAGAACTTCTTTGTTCAGGAATATACAATGCATCCAGGGAAAATCAATTGACGATTTTCGTAGGATCAATTTGACAATATTATAATTATTTAAATAAAATGTTAACTGTTCTGTGAATCTAGTGGTGGTCGAACTGTGATCGATTGGTTTCTAGGATTAAATCTGGGAAGTTGCAAGTATGAGCAATCAAATAATTTGTTCACGTCCTTCGATTTATTGTCACCGTTCGACCCGGTTTATTTGACTAGAAACGACTTGTACGTAAATGAACAAATGCAAAATTGCATGGAATGTAGTTTCTAATTAACTATACATGTGCCTATGTGCCAATGTTTTTATGTACGACTTAAGTTAGATATAAAATTATTCTCATATAAAAAATATACATTTTCGAGTTTAAATCCGACTGTTCACAGCTCATAAATTATAATTGGGGAGTGTCTAAACAGGAACAAAATTACTCTGTATATGTTATGTATGTCTATATTATTAAATAAATATAAATAAAATAATGTTGAAATTATATAGTAGTATTAATATCACTAATACTGTATCGTTTTGGGAGACTGTAGAAAATAAAATTATCAAAAAGGATTATTCCTGTGTAGACCTTGTTGAAAAAGTGATTAATTTGTTGATTGAAAATGATCTACAACATGTGCCATTCACAGAACAGTCAATAAACAAAGATATTTCATACGTAGTCTACCGATACAAGTACCTGTAATAAAGCAAAAATCTAAATATAAATAATATAAATAATAATAATAATAATAATAATAATAATAATAATAATAATAATAATAATAATAATAATAATAATACAATACATTTACATAATTGTCATGTTAATACAAATCGTCACGTCTACGATTAGAATTCTGTGGTAAAAAAATTGGTTATCCTCTTTCGATGGTATAACAAAAATAGGGAACAATAAATACAAAATAGTGCCTAGACATTCATTATTATTCATAAAAATTTTCATGTTGTTTCCTAGAGATCCTCGCTAAAAAATTGTTTTCATATTTCTTATAGCCTGTTTAAATCACTTAGTTTATCCTACGCGAAAGACAGTCGCGTGGATAGTGGATAAACCGCCTCCATTCTTAGTTGCCGTTTGTGTTGCGGTGCGGGGCGATTATCGCATTTTTGTTGTTCGAATCGGTGCCATAGATCTTGCCCGCCTTCTTCGCCATCGACCCCAGTAGCTCCTGCGACAGTTTGTGCGCCGATTTGAGCGACTGCAACCACTCCTTTAGGCCTATTTCATCCTGAAATTCAATATTCGATATTTATTTGCATTTGGTTAATTGTTACTAGACAAAAATTAGCATTCAATTACATATCCTACGGTTAGTTGTTTATACGCTCCAATTTAATCAATCAACGAATGCAATTAATTTGATTGAATTGTTTCAAGAGATTTCCTTTATTAATTCACACCTTTAAAATGAAATATATGCGATGTACTATCGCGTTCATAAGTGGTCTGCCACTTCAATGACGTCAGGCCGTAAACGGTCACATTCTGTATTACCGTGCACTGCCGAGACGGTAGTGCACGGTAATACAGAATGTGACCGTTTACGGCCTGACGTCATTGAAGTGGCAGACCACTTATGAACGCGATAGTACTCTTTTACAGCTTCAATTCGATTTAGAAACCACTTACGGGATTCGTGAGGACTATTTTACCGTCGCGCATCCGTACGACGATGCAGTTCTCGTTCTTGACCTGAACCAGTTCCGGACTGACTTCTTCGACCTGATCCATAAACACCATTTCCGGTTTCGCAGAATCCGGATGCAATTCAAGTCGGTTTGGGTACAGTTTAGCGTAACGCATCTGCCAACTCGACGACCACGGACCGCCCAACTTTTTGATGTAACCATGTAATATACAATCGGATTCTACAAATGATTTTAATTAAATATACATAAATATAAAAACAAGTCGTCATTCTCCAAGTTTACCTTTTTCGTCCAAATCATATAATTTTTTCTGTTTCGCCTTTTTCTTATGCTCAGTTTTGTCCGCTTCGAAGTTTATCGTTTCAAAGACGGTTTCGGCAACTTCGTTCTGCCACCTCTCCGAAATTACCAGCGGGAAATTCTTGTACAATTCCTGATCCGAATCAGTTAGCTGGTAAAGAAAAAAGAAATACAAAAAATTCGTTAGTGGTGATTAAACAATATTTAACAATAATAATTATTATAACCACCTTTATTCCTTTGGTGTCTTCTTCGTCGAAGGATCCGATGTCGAAGGCATCTGCAGCATTTACTTCCCCTCGAGGCGGAATCAGTGGTGGTGTGTACTTTTGCAGATACACCTGTTGCCAATCTATGCCGGCAAAGAAAGGATGGTCCTTGACTTCGTCGGCCCTTTAAATAAATCGTATAAAAACTAATGCAAATCTAATTCGAGTAACACCTACCCGTTGCCTTTGCAACCGAGTCTTTTTTCTATGTCTCTCTGTAACAGACCCTCCAGCAACGATTTCAACTCTTTGCTAAACGAGTCCGGCAACTCAACGTTCTGTAACAGGAAAACACTGTTTAGCAACCGTGTGTTTGCGAGACAAAAACGGTGACTTGCCATTGTTAACGTCATCCTATCTATTTCATGTTTGTCTTTGGTTTTATGTTGGCGAAAAGGCGAGTGACCTTTCAGCAGTTTGTACAACATGCAACCGAAACTGAACCAGTCAGCACTCGAGTCGTACGCCGTGCCCTTTGATAATACTTCTGGTGCCATATAACCGTGGGTTCCTCTGTAAATGTGTATAAATATAAGAATAACAACTGAATAGAACAGAAGTTGTTTTCATAAACTTACACACTAGCATGGGGTTTTTTCTTAGAAAAATCACAGGCTAACCCTAAATCGGATATCCGAACATGTCCGTGTTCGTCTAGTAGAATATTTGCAGGTTTTAAATCTCTATATACAATATACCTCCTATGCATATGTTCCAAACCTGCGTAAAACAACAACATTTGAATAAACGATTCATCATCACGCAATAATTAGAACTGACCTAATATCACTTCAGCAGCATAGAACTTCATCTCCGACTCGTTGAAGACGCCGTGCTGACTGAGATGGTAGTGCAGATCGCCGCCGTTCATCAAGTCGAGTATGAAGCAGAGTTTATCGGGCGTGTGAAACGCGTACGTCATGCAAACGATGAACGGACAATCCTGGCCGGTGCTGACCAACGATAGCATGATCCGTTCGTTTAGTGCCAACGTTTCGCCCTGCTTCATCTTGATGCGCTTCTTGTCCAGACACTTCATTGCGTACATCTTGCCCGTGTCCGCTTTCCGGCAGCCGTACACCTCGCCAAAACCTCCGCGGCCGATTATCCGGTGCACGCTGAAGTCGTTCATTGTCAACTAAATCAATTGGTTTATCAGGGATGTCGCTCTTTAGAACCACTTGCTAAATTCTATCTTACCTGAATGTTTAATTCTAAATTTTTCCATTGACAAAATCTAGTATATTTATCACTGAAAATAAACGATAATTAATAGAAGATGTATTTGTAGATTTCAAATTTCATATATCTGATTTAAAAATGGATTTCAATCAGTCATCGCAACACGATATATATAAGTGCATTAAATTCTTGAAAATGGAAACATTTCAATATTATACGTTGCCAATGAAGCATACTTGGTCGCCTAAACTGATTCGATTTTAATTCGCACTCCAAATGTAATTAGTTTAATTGGCTGACTTTTAGTATTACATTACTCAGACCCAATTTCCTGGCACGTATCCAAACGACAACAATTTGAAAACTCCACATCTCTAATTTTTTTAAACTTTCAATTTAATCGTTGAAATATAATATATTTTGGGTCGCTGTGTAGTAAGTAAGTATAAAAAATTTCAACAAAGAGTACTCCTAATCTAACTAGGCACAGTCCACTTCTGTTAATTCAAACCTTCGATAATTCGAACCTCTCTATAATTCAAAGTTATCACGAGTTTCCTAGAAAATCCCCTTATATTTCGAACTAAATTAATACATTTTTATGCAGTTGGTAACAAAGCGACGCGTTAATTCGAACTCATCGGCGTCAGACACTCGACAATTCAAAGTTGCAGATAGAAAGAGAGAGACAAGTTCCAACTTGTATCATCGTGCACGAGCCTTTGTTTTTGTAGTGATTAGTTTGACGTACACTTCTTCACGAATTGGTTTGTTTAGTTAAGTTTCAGTTACTGTTACTCTTTCGTTGGTTGTATACAGATTAAATAAAAGTTTGTGTTAGTTATGAGTCTTAAAAAGTATAAATGCTTGACGTTTGCTGAAAAGAAGAAGTTAATCGTGGAAAGTAGAGGGAGGAGAGAAGAAAAGTGATGTTGCAAAAGAATTTAAGATTTCTCTGAGTACTCTCTCAATCATAATAAAGCACAAGAAGAAAATTTATGGTGCTCAAACTGCTGGTGTACGGAAAAAAACTACGAGAGGTAAATTTCGTCGTCTGGAAGAAAACCAGGTCATTTAGCTAAGACAGTGTAGAGGACAAAAAGTATCTACTAGCGGAAACTTGTTAAAGGAAAAAGTAAAAGTGTTTGCGTCTACTCTAAGCATCAAGAACGTTGCGGTAAGTGAAGGGTGGCTTACAAATTTCAAAAAGAGAAACGGAGTTGTGTTTAAAAAAGTTTGTGGGGAAAGTGGAAGTGTTAATGATGAAATTTGCTTAGATTGGCATGGTAAATTGAAGACATTGGTCTAAGGGATCATCTATAATTTTAAGACGTTCATACGAAAAAAAATTGTTAAGCTCGTTTTACAACCTCGGGTATCACGGTTCTGACGGCTATTTTATTAATTGACAAGGCATGGAGAACCGTAACACCCCTAACGATTCTCAACTGCTTCAAAATTTCCGGTTTCATAAAAGGAAATCAGGAAAATCTTCCAATAATTACGGATGATGAAGCACCAGCAATAGAACCACTAGTTGACATCAGCGTTGACATTGTTCATGTGGATGAAGATGTTGCTGTCTCAGGTTCACTAACTCACACTGGCGAAATTTTTTCTGCTACAGATACAAATGTAAAAAGAAGATGAATGAAGATGAGGACGATACATCGGAACCTTTGGCAGAGGAGTCAGTTAAGGAAGCAAAAGCCACATTTGACACCCTACAAAGCTTCTGTCTACATAACAAAAGTGATGAAAAAGCATTTCAAGCACTTTTTCTTTTAAAAAATGTTATTGAGTAGCCTGAGCAGCAGCAATGTGCTTTGAAGCAAGCATTATGAATATGTACATGTATGTATGTACCTCTTAACTTTTGTCATTTATTTGTAATATTTTAAGAGTCCCGCGAGTTTCGAATTAACGAGAGTCGACTGTATAAGATTTCTGCGCAACGAACAACTTTGTTTATTTTTAGTGTTGGTTTCAATCAGTTTCCTTTTCATATATTTACTTTGGCACATACCACAATTTCATTCTTGTACATACTTTATAACCATTTTACTGTTTAACAGACTTCAGTATAAGTAAAGTTTGATCGTTGAGCTGTTTTCATAGTTTCGTAGGGTGGTTTTTTAGAAATTCAATTAAGCACGGATAATTCCATAATTCCCGGAACATTATTACAATTTCCATTCGGTCGAATCGGACGACCGCTAATAAGATAGTGGTCGTTTCATGTTTGCCATTAATTCGATATGCGAACGTAACAAGGGCTCATTGGAATGTCGGTTTGGCCGTTTAACAAAACCGGCTCGTGTTTGTTTGTTGTTCGGGCCGGGACCGAAACATGCGTAACCAAACGATTGTTTGTTGCGATCGATGTTTGTTTATCGCAAATGGTTGCACAAACACGATGCATCAATGTCCTTTACACTTAATTTTATTACAGCTTCTAATAATAGTGTTGCGTTTCCTTTACATAATTACGTTTTATAATCTATAAACAAGTTTATTTACTTATTTTTTACCTACAAAATTGGATAACCTACCTTTCTAAAAATTTTTTGAAGGGTTCATCCCTTAAATGATTATAGATTTCTTCTATGTAAGGCTAAAACAAAAGTGACGTTAGTAAGTAACAAAACTACAAAATAATACCTACTTCAAATAAAGTAACTGGAAATTCATTTCTAATTAGATGTTGCTGAACATGTTGAAGACAAGACATTGAATAATCCTGTAATATGAGAAAATTATAAATGTATAATCTGTTCTTCAGTTTTAGCAATCTTATTAATTCAATAATTGAAAATAATGATTCGATCAAATAATCAAAGATGACGAAAAGTATCCCACAACTTACGTGTGATCTTGACAAAAGTTCCTTCATGATGAAGTTGTCGTAAATGTCCTTCGCTTGCTTCTCCCTCTCTTCTGGAGTTTCCAGCTTCTCGTACGTTTTTATCTAAAATACAAAGAAAAAGCAATGTATAAGAAAAGAAAATCAATTAAATAAAAATCTGTTTTTAACTCATTACCGAAAATCAGTTTATATAAATGAGTGTTAATGCATTTGATTAAAATGTTGAAAATATGATTTTACAGTAAATAAATTCAAAATATTTAGAACAAGTTTAATTCCAGGATTAAATGGCAGTAATTCCGGCACCTACCCTTGTCCTCAAATTTTTGCGAACGTTAATTGCTTCAGAAACTGCAAGCATCAATAATGTGATGTAGTTTTTAAAAATAGAAAATTTCTCAGCACCTCTATCTATCTTCGTTCGAAGAATGGAACTTGATTAGTTTTTAGCCGTATGCTCGTGCCAATAAAAGTTCTGACCGAAGACGGGTTAAAGAGTGGCATATGAAAGGACGTCATTAAAATGCTAATAAAGCCGTTGAATCGAAATCCGCGAACTTGCTTTCCCCGATCCCTTTTTATCGAATTAAAATATATCCGACTACCGTTGCTGTTGTGTTATTACTTGAATATGATTAAAATTAGAAATAATCAGAGTGAAAGGACAAGACTGATATTCAATTTCGAATTATTTAAATCCACGTAGACCGGCAGATTTCCATAATGAGAATTTCCTCTTAGTCCATACGGTTCATGCATATTTATTACCTGGAGACGAGAGGAAAATTGTATTTTTAGAGCCTTTCATAAATGCAAAATGGCAGAGAAGGAATCGGGATCGGAGTCTGGCAAGGTGCCGAAATTATTATCCGGTTTAATCCCGGAATGAAACTATAATTGGAAAATTGTTGGGAATATGGGGATTATTTGCTTTTGAAACTCGTTAAATTCACTTCTGTGTTTCGCAAACTATAATTATCGTCCGGATTATTATAACATTCGTCTACGCATTATGTTCAAATATTAATTAGTACAAATTGTTCGATTTAATGCTTCTACTTTTACCTTTTGAAAATCATTGGATTTATTAATCTACAACTTTGTATTTTAATCCTTCCATAAATGATTAAACTAAATGTTTATTAATTATTTTTGACTTAAATAAATAAATAAATGAATCAATATAAAGGTAATTGCCACAAAAAGGAAGTAATAAAATAACAGAATATTATAATATTCTAAAAGAATCAATTATAATAAATAATAAATAAAAATAAAACAAAATGAAAATGAAAATGTACGATCAGCTTTTCAGTGAGCGTGTGGGATTAGAAGAAAGAGTATTAAAAACTGTGCGAATGTTCAAATGTGAAACAGTAAACAAATGTTTACAGATGTATTATTGCAGCAGACTCGCATAATTATTTTTTGACAAATTGAGAATATTGTTCTGTTCACATTATGAATTTCGAATATGACGTTAATGTTTTACTGTTTTACAATTATATTTATTATTGTTTAATTTGTTCAATAACATCTAATTATGATATTATATGTTGGTAATTAAAAATTATATTCATATCATTTGAAAGAATTACAGTTTTTTTACTATATCGTATTTGTAATTAAAAGTTTATAATTTAAGTAAAATAAATAAATTCAAAATTAATATATTTCACAAAAACAAAACATTTTAATCAATAAATGTGCATTTTAACAAAATATTATGTAAACAAAAAAAATGGAGCATTAATATACATAACTACAAAATTATAAAATACAATGGGTATATATAACTATAGATCTCTCGCTGATCGTACCACATCCATTTTGAATACAGCTAAAATGTTTCTCAGTACAACTGAAATATCTAAATTTTTTATGTTTAATTTATGGAATATTTTCTAATTTCTTTTCTATTTCGGGATATAGAAGTTAAATCATAAAAAAATGAGAGACTTAAAAAATTATGTAAACTTGTTATATATTTATATTATGAAGTTTGAGCGTCAAAGTTGTATTATCATTTTGCAAACAAATCTTGTCACCCGCTATCGCTAAGCTCCGCACAGAACCCCAGAAATGGTACTCAGTAGGTCATCGAAAATTGGAAAAATATTTCTAATCTAATCTTAAATATTCCAGTGGAACCTAATAGAGCGGATATATAAAATATAAGAATATGGATACAGAAATATACTTCTTCCTAGAATTAAAAATATAAGATAAGATTAACTCACTGAGATATTGTTTAAGAAGCCATGCGACTAAAAATCGTGTACAAAATTTGCCAGAAGTGGCATGATATTTGATCAATATGGTCCAACTATGTTAAATCTATTTGACAAATAGTTTTGAAGAGAATTATTTTGTTTTGTTATCATAAAAATATTATTGCTCCTTATCGACTAAGATACAATAAAATAATTTGAATTTATTTTAACTCAATAATTAGTAAACAGTTCTGTAACATTTATAAAATAACATTAATTAAGTTAAGTAAAATTGAGATAAAATCAATGAAATAAATTAAATAAGAGTAAACTTTTATTCGATGTTATAAAATTTTATCGACTAACAAGTAAAAAATATAATTTCATGGTGTATTGTTTTAAATCAAAATATAAATACTAAGTTAGAGATGTTACACAAGTGTTATAAAACTATCGGGTTAATTTATGCGAGATCTGTACCTTAGGTTGGTAATGCCATTCTGAAAGCGACTGCACTGACTGATTCAATATGGAAAAGTAAAAAATGGACATGTGAAGTTTTCGAAACTCGAGAGACTCTTAAAATATTACGAATTATCGAGTGTTTGAAATATCAAATGGTTCAAATTTTTTTAGAGAAAAGACATAAAATTTCTAATTATTGAGTGTTGATAATCAATTATTATTTATTAACTGCTATTCTTTAAGAATGACGAAAGTTAAGAGGTACATACATACAGTCGGCTGCAGAATGGCATTACCACTTTGGAAACAAAAACCTATGAGACCCTCTATCGATAAGCTCCACCCAGTACACCAAAAAGAGGTATACAAGGGACAGATATAGTAAAAAAAGGATGAATACTAATTGCGGTAAGTTATAAAATTTAAATGAGGGGCCACCGAAATTTGGAAAATATGCTTAAAATTGGATTTGTGGAACGAAATTTTTACTACTAGTACTAGTTAGTAATCGTTAGTATTTTTAAACAAAATTAATGAAAATTTTGTACACTTCATCTTTTGGTGTAGTCGTGTTCGAAACAGTCTAATCATAATGAAATGAAATGAAAACATAAGTTAAAACGGAGAAAATTTTAAATAATCCAGTGAAATCTATTAGAATCGATATATAAAATATAAGAATGTGGATACAGATATCTCCTTTTCTTAGAATTTAAAAATTGTAATAATAATTGGGATTAAATATTATATACAATTATATATTAATTAAAACAAAATGTCTACCTAATTTTTTGAGACTCTGGCTGAAATAATTCTATTGATATAATTCAATTATACCGACACAACACTTATTTGACAAATGGTTTAAAAAACTGTTTTTTTTTATTTTATTGTATATTATATTTCGTTGTGTTACTATAAAAATATGTCTTAAATTAAAATTGTATATATTTCAAATTTAGGAAAATAATATTGCTTTAACTAAATCATAAATAATAAAATAATTTGAATTTATTTTAATTTAATAATTTGTAGAACATTTATACGATAATATTAATTTTGGATATTAACTAAAGCAGTGACAGATCAGTATTTGTTAATCTTAGTAGAATTGAGAAAAAATCACTATTACAAGTGTACAACCCAAATAATGGGGTTACTTCACCTTACAAGATGTTTACCTTAAAAATACACACCCTAACTCTCATATTCAGACCGCAAACGAAACTGGACCTTAGGGTGGTAATGCCATTCTGCAGCCGACTGTACATGTATATATGCATAATGTGAATTAATTAATCTTTCAAAAGAACTCTGTTATATTGGTTTGCATCAAAGCATATTGCTCAGACTGGTTTTTCATCACTTTAAGTGACACCTCTGCCAAAGGTTCTAATGTATCGTCCTCATCTTCATCGTAGCCTTTTTTCATTTGTATCTGTCGCAGATAAAATTTCGCCATCGGTTAGTGAATCTGAGACAGCAACATCCACTTGAAGAAAGTCAGAAAAACTCTCACCGCTGATGTCAACTAGTGGTTCTATTGCTGGTTCTTCATCATCTGTAATTATTGGAAGATTTTTCTGGTCTTCTTTTATGAAACCAGATTTTTTGAAGCAGTTGAAAATCGTTAGGGGTGTTACAATTCTCCACGGCTTGTCAATCAGTAAAATGGCCGTTAGAACCGTGATATTCGCAGTTAGCTGCTTGTCGAGAGGTTGTAAGTGGAGCTTAAAAATTTTTTTTGCGATAGAACGTCTTACACTTCCACTTTCCCCACAAACTTTTTTAAACACAACTTCATTTATCTTTTTGAAATTTGTAAACCACCTTTCACTTGCCGCAAAGTTTTTGATGCTTAGAGTAAAAGCGAACTCTTTTGCTTTTTCCTTTGACAAGTTTCCGCCACGTCTTCTTCAAGATAACGTACTCTGGCAGTTTGAGCAGCATACATTTTCTCCTTGTGCTTTATTATGGTTGAGGGAGTACTCAGAGGAATTATAAATTTTTTTTGCAACACCACTTTTCTTCTCACCTCCCTCTACTTTTTCGATTAACTTCTTCTTTAGGACTCATAACTAACACAAACTTTTATTTAATCTGTATACAACCAACGAAAACAAACCAATTCGTGAAGAAGTGTGTGTCAAACTAATCTCTCTCTCTCTCTCTCTCTCTCTACAACTTTGAATTGTCGAGTGTCTGACGCCGATGAGTTCGAATTACCAAGCGCATAAAAATTTATTGATTTAGTTTGAAATACAAAGAGATTTTCTAGGGAACTCATGATAACTATGAATTATAGAGAGGTTCGAATTATCGAAAGTTTGAATTAACAAGGGTCGACTGTATATTACTTGTAGTGACGCTAAAACTGATTCAAAAAACACTAGGTCCAGAAAAATGAGCCCATCACCTTTGTGTTTTTCAATTTTTAACGTATTACAACTAATTTATTGTAAAAAAAAAAGAATAAAAATGAGTCAACTTTTCTTAAGACATATAATCAAATGTTTCCGAGTTCGTTGGCTCCGCGCGTCGCTCATATGCATTTGTACGTCGGGCGTGCAACGACACGATGTGTTGCACGCACGCTACGACGAAATCAATTTGCCCCCACGTCTCGTATGCCACCTGTTGATTTTAAGTGGTGCAGTTTAAGGATCTGTTTGCTTTTTTAATTGAGGCGAGGTGCACGAATCGGCGCTCGGCTCGCTAATTATTTCGGTCGGGCACTTAAAATAATCCGTCGTCGTTTCGGAATGAACTAGGGTTAGTATTTAGTAAACTAGATATGGGTAATTGCGCCTGAATAAACTGGTGAATAAGTTAATTGCAGAAATATTTGCATTGTTAATTAATTAATTAAACATACAATGACATATTTATTACATGACATCCAACTATTGTATATTACAAAAGGAAAAACAAAGAGGATTCATTGGTTTTTGTTGGCCGTTTATCTTCGGTCGTGGCCTTTCTAGTTCGTAAACCTACAAGACGAGAATGAATAGTTTTCAGTGCAAAGGAGCGAATACGAAAATGGCTTTAACGCATTATATAATTGCGCCTTGTTACAATGTGCTTTCGGTGAACTTTAATGGTTCGGCTACGATCAAACTACAATTAATCTTCGGTTTTGGACTTAATATTTAGTTTGTCTGAAGCTGGAGATTACAATTTAGTTTCGTTTTTAGTTTTTATGAACCATTTTCGATAGGTTACGTATATCCTGTTGTTGGTAAGGTCATTCTTTGGATTTTCTTTGTGCACTTTCTGGAATTATGAAGAGTTTACAATAGCTTTACCGGAATGAGTTTTCAGCAACGTGAACATGATATAATTCATATACATTCTTGCAGCACAAAGGCAAAATACATTCCTAAAAACTATGCTGCAAACTCAATTGCAATTACGACCGTTGGGAATTAAGCACTTTACGAGTTATTCATTTCTCCAACTTATTTTCTTCATTTAATTTCCACTGAATTGTCCTTAATTGTTTTCTTTCTCAACGAGAGAAAGGAGAATTTGTTCACAAAATAATTTAAATATTTTGGGCATTGTACTACTAGGTGGGGTGAAAAGTAACCTCCTTGTAACCTCCTTGGGAATGAAACAATTTTTTTTTCATTTTATTCAATGTAGTCCCCTTTCAGATCGATACACATATTCCAACTTTTTGATCTTGTCCGAAAAGTAATTTTCCGAGAGGTCTGCAAAATACTCTTCCGAGAGCTGAATTTTTTATTGATGATGATCTTTTGAGGTTTGAGAAGAGATAAAAGTCCGATGGAACTAAATTTGGCAAATAAGGTGGATGGGGAAGCAATTGGAGCCTCAAATCGATGCTCTTGGATGCCGGCGCATTGTCTTGCAAAAACAAAATTTCTTTTCGTTTCATGTGAAGCCGTTTCGCAGTGATTTCGGCCTTTAATCGCTCCAATAATGCGCAGTAATACTCGCTGTTGATGGTTTTTCCTTTTTCGAAATAGTCCACGAAGAATATGCCATGCCAATCCCACCAGAGGGCCTGCCGTTACGGACTTCATCGGCTGTGGAGTTTCGGCCACCATGAAACTCTCGAAACCAATATTTCACGGTGTAATCTGATAGAGCATTAGCCCTATAATATTTATCCAACTTTTCTTTTGTTTCCTTCGCCGTTTTGCCTCTCAAAAAATAATGTTTTATGAGAGAACGAAAATCATGATGCCAAACACGTAATAACAGTAAATAGCCTTATCTAGTCGTTTTGTTATTTTTAAAAGTTATTAGTAAAAAGTTCTTATTGTAATCAATAAGTAAAATAAATAAATAATTACGCATACAAGGGCACGCAAAATAATCGACTTACTGTTGATCAAATTTCAAATCAATTCAGATTCAACCATGAAACAATTGAGTGGAGCTTTCATGGAAATTTCATCAGCTGTTACTTAGGTATTTTTCATTCGAAACGAGTTTAGTACCGTTGGATGCCTAATTGAATTACCTTTCTAACGAAATATAACTCATTTCAGTCGGGATTGATCTTCATTCAAGACACTAGTTTAAGTATAGTACATATGTGAAAAATTGGAATACACTGTTAACAGTCAATCCATAATTGGTCAGTTCAAAATTGTTTTATGTAAGGAATGTTCCATTAGTACAATATAAAATATTTGCATAATAATAAGTTTTAGTTTAATAACTAAAACATGCATAGACGTAATAATATTACGTATTAATAAGGAATGTTAAATTTCATTATTTTTCGGTAACCATTTAAATTATTAAGTATTATTTTTTGAAATAATGTTTTTCTTTACTTTATGACTATCTGAATACGTCGGTTTATCCAAATTTACAACGCAGTTATCTCAATTCAACAAAAACCTCAGTTCGATTTATCTGAAATTTCCATAATATTAAATAACATAAATTTCATAATTATATGTTAAAAATAAAACAGTATTATGTGGTTAAATCACAAATCGGTCTTTAAAAGTGGAATATGAATTAGGAGAATAATTTTTGTGATTTCCGTAGTGAATTTTATGGTAATCTAAACAAATATATGATTAATAAAAATTTCAAGTAAAATGTGAAACGGAGAAGTTTTACGATCTAATTTAGTTAAAATATGAAAACTATTATTATTATTAACTACGATAGCACGAGAAAACGGGTTTAGAAGTGGTGTTCTGGTGGTAACTTCAACCGTAAATAATTCCTCCATTCTTCTCCGACACAAAAGCCTCGAGTCTTAACATTTATCTGAGCTAAACACAAACCAAAAGTAATCGCCACTTCAGCCACTTCATTCAGATTTTCTATAATATAAATATAAACTACTACAACTACTACTAGTTGGAATTGAAATATTTCGAAACAACTCTGCGCTGAACTCTGTATATATTTCGCAACTACTTGGCGCGAGATGCTGATAAAAAGTTAATGCTACATTAACATACATCCCGCAGGACCTGATCCTGAACTTTAATAGACCGTCCCGCATTTTAAGTGAATATAAATTAAAATTGGGGCTTCGCTTCGGCATATCTAGAATTGTTCGAGCGTGCGATAATTAGGCATCGGGACGATTATAAGTCGTGTAAGTCGTTAATCAATCAATTCACAATTTGGGTCACGGTGATAGAAAATTACCAGCATTTAATCGAGGGCAATTAGTAAAATGATAATGCCACGAAAATATAAATTATGACACACCGTCCGAAAATAAAGCCGCACATTTTCTTCTGGGTTGTAATAAATTTGTCCAGAAGAGAATTATTCAACCCGACACATAAAACATTTAGACAAAATAAATAAACGTAGCCATAAAGCGGCATGCACGGATATCACACGTTTATGGATGTAATAAAGGGTGAAATAAACCGACGAATAATAACAAATTTTACGATTTGAAACCATTATCCCGATTAATATGAATGATTTGAAATATGTGAATAACGTCGATACTCACTGTAACTACACTGTGAATCGACATTTTTGTGTTTGCTTGTGTCTGTTTTGAATGAATTACAATATGAATAATTAAATAATTAAAGGACGTTTTTGACAGCATTTCATTTTAATTAATAATTTGTTCAAGGAAACAAATGTTTGACATATGAAAAATATGTTAATAAATGATTATTTTATAGATAATTTTTAATCAAGAAAGCACGAAGGTCTACATATACCGCCTTCCAAGAACAAGGCTTCCGAAACGCGAATCAATAATACGCCGTATTTATTTCTCTTCTCGAAATTATAACCTACGCTTAAGCGCACAATGAATAAATAAAGGTGCACGGAAACGGGGGCGCGTTTGATCAAAAAGTGGAAACGCTGCGCCACACTGGTTTATTAATGTCTGCGTGCCGCGAATTAGCGCCCCTTTGTGCCAGCTAAACGCCGTTGCATTTTTAATTTTCCATTATGGAAGGACGTCCCGGAGATATCGGAAGAAATGACGAAATGGGACGCGCGACCTTATCTCTTAAAGTATGTACTGCTTGTATTCAATTCCGGTATATGTAATATTAATTATTTTATCTCTTATAGTTTTATGTTTATTCTAATTTTAATCAATATAATTTTATTCTTTGAAGAACTGCTAAGGAAATGTTTTTTTATTTTTCATTGGACAAAATTATAACTTACTATAACTTTCTATCGAGTAGTTTATCAATACTCCATATTGTTTATTCAGTCGATTATTTATCAGCAGTCTTTTAGTCTCCCAAGACCGAGAGAAACCAGTATGTCTACTTGCTAAGAAATTACAGTTAAATAAGGCAGTCGTTTCCTTTATTAAAATAATTTGTCAGAATTTGAAAAACTTGAAAATAACTGAATAATTCGTCTGTTTGTCTGTCAAAAAATAGTCCGACCCTGTCGTCAACTGAAATTAAAGCCAACCTGGAGGAAATGGGACTTGCTGAAAGTAGTTTAAGGACTGTGAGAAGAGTATTTAGTGAATTTGACCTCAGATATACTAGAAAAATAGAATAAGAATATATTATAATTCATATAATACTGTATAAAACAACAATAGTAAATTAATATTATTTTAACAGTTTCTATAATAATGACCACTATCGTAATAAATTGTGAAACTAAAATATGGCCCAGTTTATTTATAAATTTTTATACAGTTATGCCACGTACCGACGGTTTCCTGCGCGCAGCAAAGGGACCTAATTATTTGGCTCCCGACCAGTGTGGACGTGTTTTTTGTTAATATGACTTTAGATTGATTAAAACACTAAATTCCAACCAAAAATATGATTTATTCCAACAAACATACATTAACTTTCGACATTTAAAACTTGACTGCTTGATTCTTTCTTAAAAACTGCCCCGTTTATATTGTCGATGATCAAATTTAAACAAATCCTTCAGATTTGTTTACAAAACAAAATAGTCAATATGAGTACGTCGCAAGTTAAATAAGTCTTAGGTAAGTTAACAGTTTAAATAAAACTTTATTTTTAACAATTTACACTGTCAAGCTTAGATGTTATTTTTCCAAAAATTTATGTCAAACTGCCATCCACTCTTTTGAATGGGCCTATTTAAAATAGGGAATGTTTACATAAACCCCATTAAATGATATTCTTAATTAGTAAACAAAAACATTCCCATGCCTGAACCACTTAGAAATAAATTTATTTAAATTCCCGCTACCTGTGATGTCGTAATACTTTTCGAAACGACCAATGCCCGATAATTACGGAAATCTAGTACGCGAATGTGTGCGACTCTTGATGAGTACGATTTGCTCTTGGGTTTCAACAGTTCAACAGACAAGTGTCTAGAAGGGTAACAAATTCTTGGTATGAAAATTTCATTTATTATACTTCTTGTTAAAATTATACCATTGTAATAATATCTATATTTATTTTATTTGTTTGTCTGTTGTCTTTTACACAATATGATCTCGTAAAACAGTTTTATTAATTTATTTATGATATTGTGTCATAATTTTAGTTCACTTCAAAATTATTATGTGAGAATTATTGTTCAGAATTATATCATTTTTTATGTTTCTGTTTACGTACGTTAAATGTTTTACATTAATTATTGAAGTATTTATTTATATACTTCTTTATATTGTCCATAAAACGTTGCAAAAATGACTCCGAGTGGATTGTTATTATGTTTATATGTTTATGTATATGCATATTTATTATTTGTGTTGTTGTAGATAACTGATTAAGAGATCTCCTTTTTGATGTTCTTCAAAATGATACATAACGATGAACTGTAACTAAATTCATTTAATTTGATTAGTTATAAATAATTATAATTAAAAGACATATTATATCGATAGACATAAACATTGTTTGTAAATTTGCTTTGCTGTTTTAAACAAATACGGGTGTGATGATATCAAATATGTAAATAAATCAAATTTGTTAATTTTATTTGTGTTATACGTATTTAGAATTGGGTTACTATTGTAGCGAGCAGCGGCTTAAGCAACAGCGCGCCAGAAAATTCAGGAGAGTCCCATCTCTGCCGACAAACGCTGAGTGCAGCGTATAAAGTTCCAGACTCGATAGAGATCGAATATCCTAGAACAACGGGTTGAGTATATAAACGCACGCTTGACCAACAGAAGGCAGAGAGTCACACTAGCAAGCGTAATAACGGGCCATTGGAAATAAATAACCATAAGGGGGTTGAAAATAAATAAATCAGTGCCGTAGATATAAATAGCTAAAAGTAGTGTGTGTTAGTTTTTAAGTAATTGTAAATATAGTTTAGTTTAATTTAGCATCGGTTTTTAATTTTCACACTGTCCGAACCCTTGAAATTGTTACACTATTATATTTCCTAATTATTTTCGTATCAAACATAAAGAGGGTTCCTAATAATTCTAGTTGATGACGTGGCCATTTCTTAGTCCTTTACGGTACCCCGATTTATACATCATGTCGATTTGCTCATCACCTTATAAAACGTCTATATACAGACATAGGTTACTCATGGTGGTCGCTCTACCTTCATTGAGACACGTCGAGGTGAATCAAATCGGATACTAATATTTAAACATAAATGATTTTTGAAAAATGTGTCCTATAATCGCTGTATATCCTTATCATAGGTAAAAAATAACGAATAACTTTAATTAGAATCTCATCTTCTTTTTTTAAACAAGACATGAAAATAATCGCGATCGTTAAATAATATGTTATTTGAATAAAGAGAAATCGCAAGAAGGTTTATTAGAAATTATCCATATCAGCGGATAACATAACCAAAATATATAAAGAAAATGTACCATTCCGACCCATCATTAGTACTCCTGAATCACCAACATATAGCTTGGCAAAGTATCTTACCAGGTTGCTACAACCTCATGTTGGAAACACCCCAACATTTATCAAAAATTCAAAGATAAGCTGGTCAGTTTCGCCGTAGTGTCACTTTTCACTAAATTTCCTATCAATGAATCCTTAAACATGATATCAGAAACATTCCCTATATTTCCGTACGTACCTTATTGAAAGCTATTTCGTTTCGAACAATAAACTCTACGAACAAATTGAAGGATTAGCAATAGCCTGTCCCCTTAATTCAGTAATCGCCAATTTCTTTATGGAAAAGTTTGAACAAAAGCGATTGAGACTTTCAAACACAAACCCTCTGTTTGGTATCGTTAGGTAGATGATACTTTCGTGATATGAAAACATAGACAAGAAAAACTAGATTAGTTTCAAAAACACTTAAACTCTCAACATAACAATATGAAATTCACAATGGAATTGGAGAAGGAGAACCAAATACCTTTTTTGGATATTTTAGTATAAAGAGTGGGTGAAAATCGAAAACCTACACACACTGATCGATATCTACATACTATCTAACCATTATCCTAGTTAATAACACGCGGTCATTAAAACACTAACAGAACAAGCCAAAAGGACATGTGGCACACACCACCTCGCTGAAGAACAAGAACACTTTGAAAAAACACTACAAGCCAACGGATACAAATGCTCAGAAAAGATCCACCTAGTGAGCTCATGATTGGTAAAGCTTTTCTTCCATACATATGTAAAGTTATCAATAGAATTGGAAAAATCTTATTAAAACATAACATCTATACTGTTTTTATACCAACAAGAAAGATTCAACAAAATCTCAAATCTGCCAAAGATAAGAGAGACCATCAAACAGCTTCTGGGATATACCGCATACCATGCTCTTACGGGAAAGTATACATCGGTACTCCAAAACGTTCAATAGGGACTAGGATTAAGGAACACAAATGAAACTGCAAACTAGGACAATCAGACAAGTCTGCTGTAGCTGAACATGTAATGTTAGATGCATGAATCATAAGATAAAATTTCAAGATACAAAATTGCTTGTCTCGGCAACTGGATGTCACAACAGAATGATTAGGGAATCAATTGAAATCCCTAAACACGGAAATAACTTCAACAGAAAATAAGAAGCATTGAATCTTGATAAAATATGGAGACCAGCCTTCAAAAACACCAAAATGGTACATCATCGACATCGACAATGAATCAAAAGTTGAAACGATGGTAATAAGTAATAAGTATAATACAATAATAAAGTATATATTGTAATTATTTACACATATTGAGATGTCGTCTATTCACATACCAGGTTTCCATCCATCTTGTAAATTGTCACAAGTATGATTAACTGTTGTTTGTTTACTATTTGTAATTATTTGTTACCTTATCTTTTACGTATTTTGGAGTACTTCTCAACTTCCAATAAAGTAACAATCATATATAACAATTTCAACAAAATCGAAAGAAAAAAATTTCAACAAAATTGAATGATCTCTAATAATGGTCTGTTTAACATGTCCCATAATATATAAATTAATTAATATCAGTATTTTATATTTAATAAAATATAAAAAATATTTGAAATATTTGATTTATTAATTGTATACAAAAATAAATAAACATCTTCGCATTCGCCATATTTAGAAGAGACTCATTTTTAAAAAATATTAGTATATCTGAAATAATTATGAACACTGAAAAAAATTATGTATATTCAATTGAAATAAATTTATCATATATGTAATTTTTAAAAGAAAATTAAATAAACAATTTATAGTTAAGTTGAGAATCCAGTAACGCATCCACCATTTCTTTAAATTTTTGCACATTTTAAAAAAAATATTTAAAAATAATCGAATTACTACTAATGTTACTAAATATTTTTCCTAATTTGTTGCAAATCTAATTTACTGCAAGATCGGTCAATTAATCACAATGATCAGTATATTCAGGTTTTTACTATTATTCATAAAAAATTAACAATAAATCAAATATTTCAATATTTTGTGGTGTAACCTTTGGCTCCTATCACTGCTTGACATCTTTTACACATATAATCTACCAGTTTCTGTAATGTGTCAACAGGAATTTGTTGCCATTGTTCCTCTATGGTTTAAAGAAATTCTTATTTACTTTTGATGTTTTTTATTCGGAATACTAGTGCTCAGTAGATTTTAGACTGAGACGACCATTCAAGTATAGTTTTTCTTTAAAAATTTTAGACGTGTGGTTGGAATTTTTGTCTTGTCTCCAGTATGACCTGGTATTGAAAACGATCTATTTTACCTTCCACTTCCATCAAGTATCCAATTTTGAATCAAGAAAAGCATCCCCAGACCATAATGTTTAATTCTAGGAATTTGACATTTAAAATAAAATCGTTGTTCCATTGGTCGTCTCACAAATGTTCTATTATCCAACCCAAACAAATTAAATTTACTTTCGTCACTCAACGCCAGGAGGTGTTTTTCTTTGATTTCCTCCCTGATTTTTTGATGTTTTGCGTGTATCTTTGAGGGAGTGGTTTTCCGTGGACGTCCTGGCATGCGTTGATTTTCAACTACACCTTGAGTGCGGAATTTACACAGAATTTTCGAAAGAGCACTCTGAGTAATATTTACGAAAGTAACGTCACATTGCGTTCGGCCACTTTCACAAAGTCAACTACTCTTTTCCTAAATTGAAGTGAAAAGTACAACTGACCGCAATTAAAATAATATTCCATACTTTTTTCCAAAGACCAAGTCCAAGAAAGCATCCAATAAATACAAACTGGCAAATTTATTTAACACCATCACAACAAATATGAAAAACCCCAATTTCTAAAAATATTCCATTCTTTATTCCACTACTGTATGAATAAAATGAGCGCATTCGCCATTTTTGCAACAAACATATATTTACTTTCACTTAAAATAAATATGAATTATTTAAAGTAATTGTATGATTATGTACATATGTAATAAAAAACAGCAATTACAACTTATTTTGATACCCTTTATATAATAATAATTCTTATTCGAATAGAGTTAAGTTAGATAAATAACGAACAAGAAATCCTTATACAAATGTGATTGAACTACCAGCTACAGGTACAAGTAACAAGTAATCGTCAAATAGAATTATTTCTGAATAGAGTGTTCTCGACAGTCGCACCAAGACAAGCCAAGACAAGCCAAGACTTCTTCTCAGCTTCCCTGATGGAGCTTAACTAAACTTAAATTTCTACGATTAAATATGGTGGTGGAATGCTTTTGTCGATTCAAAGTTGGATCCTTGATTCATGTGGAGGAAGAGATACCACTTTATTGGATATTTCAACAATAAAACAATGGCAAATTCACGTCTAAAATTATAGTAGCTGAATGGCCGAACAAAAAACACCAAAGCCAAACATGAACTTATTTAAACTATACAGGAGCAGCAGTGGTAACAAATTACTGTTGACACATTGCAAAGATTGATAGATTATATGCTTAAACGATAGAAGCCTCAGGTTATTATTAAGTATTAATAAAATATTCCACACATTCTTCCAGATCAAATTGATTCTTTATTAAAAAAAAAGTAATAACCTGTGAATATAATGATCATTGTGATTAATAGATCGATCTTGCAGTAAATTTGAGTTGTTCAAAGTCGCAACAAGTAAATAAATAATATATTCCCCCACTGTATTATATATATATATATACCGTATCAAAAATGATGAACGTGTCTACTCGCATATTGAGACGGAACATCAATACCCCTTTGTAAACAAAAAGGAAAGATATACCTGCAATTATGTGGGCGGGCCGAACTGACTGGAGGGGATCATTTGGTTTTTGCTGCGTTTAGCATGCGGTTCGTCTCCGCAGACGTTGTTTTTAGTATATTTTATTTAATTTTTGGGATACATTTTTATTTTGAAAAAAGTAGTTTATTTTTAGAATACTTATTTTTGTTTTTGATATACCCTCAAAAAATATTTCATTTTACAGATTGAAAACTATACGAAGTTACGGAATTTAAATGGAGCATCCGAAGAACTCAAACTACATCCCTACGCATACGGAGAGTTACTAAATGCATTCGCAAAGATTAATTTACATTGTGCGCCGGCGCGCACCAGCACGGCGCATTGTCTCTGAGAGTAGGGATTCTTACTACCGGGCAAAACTTTACTCTCTTTGTCGTGCATCCATCTCTTACAACAACCAGACACGAAGAGCATTTTTCGTACTGTATATATACCGTATCAAAAATGATGAACGTGTCTACTCGCATATTGAGACGGAACATCAATACCCCTTTGTAAACAAAAAGGAAAGATATACATGCAATTATGTGGGCGGGCCGAACTGACTGGAGGGGATCATTTGGTTTTGCTGCGTTTAGAATGCGGTTCGTCTCCGCAGACGTTGTTTTTAGTGTATTTTATTTAATTTTTAGTTTATTTTTAGAATACTTATGTTTGTTTTTGATATACCCTCAAAAAATATTTCATTTTACAGATTGAAAATTATACAAAGTTACGGAATTTAAATGGTGCATCCGAAGAACTCGAACTACATCCCTACGCATACGGAGAGTTACTAAATGCATTCGCAAAGATTAATTTACATTGTGCGCCGACGCGCAGCAGCACGGCGCATTGTCTCTGAGAGTAGGGATTCTTACTACCGGGCAAAACTTTACTCTCTTTGTGCATCCATCTCTTACAACATCCAGACACGAAGAGCATTTTTCGTACTGTATATATATACATATATATATATATATATATATATATATATATATATATATATATAATATGTGTGTGTGTGTGTGTGGCGTATAGACGTACATATTAGTTGCTTTGAACGATCTCGGGGTTAATGGTAATTTAACTGATGATGTTTACCACCTCTAAAAGTATCAATTGAAGCCATTAAAAATAGACAAGGGTTCAAGTTATTCTCGGATAATTGATCTACAAATAAACTAATTACACTCATACACACACATACTTGCTAATTGAATTATGTACATAAATAATTATAGGTTTTCAAACCAAATAAGTGTTTATTGACATGATAATTGTGTGTCCAAACAAATAGACACGACAAGAAATGATAAAGTTGTAAATGTTTAATTTCGAATCGTAAGTAACGTTGAAGTTGAAATTAAAATAATTTTGATCGAAAATCCGATTGCGCAACTGTAACGTGACATTTTTATCTGTGCATAAACCTTAGAACGTAGAAACGTTCCAGTTTCCAATGACAAAAGGGCGACGCCACCGTCGCCGCCCCCACATATTACATGCCACCCGATACATTCATCCGACGTTATCTGCGACAACGCGATACGGCGCCCTCCGAATAAATTCCCACAGTCTTGCGGTCCTTTTGTTTATTCACCGACTTATCATTTCATCCCGCGTGTCCGTGTCTGTACGCAGTGACGAATCGATTTCGTTCGTTCCGTTGCAACGATACAAAATTATAACTGATTCAAATATTATTAATTTATATAATTTTAAATTAAAAAATCTCAAGCCTTGTGTACTGGTAATTACCTATTTCGTTATTCGTGTTACCACGGTAAACATCGCTAATGCATATTCATGAGGAGGGTTTTATGTTACACCTCTCAAATTCTATCATAAAAAGACTAAAAATAGGTTTTGGACGTCAGAATGAATATAATTAAAAACAATGTCTGAAATAAACTATTAGTTATTTCGAGATTTTAAGAACGTACAACTTTTATTAATTAACTTTAATTGATTTAAAATTAAATTAAAAAATGTATGCTTAAGAAAAACTTTAAAACCATTGTTCATAGAAATTTTATATAGATAATTACATTTTACATGAATATTTCCTTGTAAATTCATAAGCTTAATTTCTATTTATTTGAATATTTATATAAAGGAGGTAACATTCTGTATAATTATTAGGTTAAAAATTTCTTCCATAATTTATGCTCTTTTTAGAAATGAGTATTGCTAATTATGTTTTTTAAATAAAGTTTTAATTTTATTAATTAAATTTAAATATGAAATGAATTTTGAGATGAGAAAGAGCTATTTCAAATTGAACACCAGCTAAATTACAATTCTCGGAAAATTTAAATTAATGCCCAGAGCTCATTTACACAAATCCCAATTATTACTACTTCACAATGTAACCCACGCAATATTTATAAAACAAACCGATCGGTAATCGATTCGTTGAAATTAGCAACAGGACATCAAAGTTATTTCGAGCTTTGAGCAAAACATCCAAATTCCAATTAAACACAATTTACTACAACAAATGCGTATTATATTAATTATTATACAAATCACAATTAAAATGAATAAATACATAAATTAATAAAATAAAGCGGAAAAATGACGAGAGCCGTTTATGCGATAATAGAAAGAATGCGTATCAATTTGTACGATTACGATTGGGATTAATCAAAAAACAAAGCGTGAACGAACGGAAAATATGTCCGAAATAAATAAGGCGACTCGAATTCATACCCCCGACGTCTGACCTTTAGTCAAGCGATTGACGTGTCCTACGTCGACGACGTCTCCCTTATTCCCTTATTATCGAACTCGCTTATATTCTTCCGGCGGGATCGATTGCTTCACATAATTTCGCATCGTTTTTCACCACAAACGAAACGAAGTGTGCCCAAAATGCTACTCAATAAAAAAATATAATTAAAGTGAGACGTTAACGGAAATCGTTTAATAAATACACAAATATTGGGTAAACAAACACGTACACGTACAAAACAATGTTTGTAAATATTTTTTGTACCCTCGCGGTTAATTGCGAAAGATTAGCCTTGGTGCAATATTTATCTTATCTATCGGTATTAGAAACTATTGATTTTGCGAGTCCTCTTGATATTGGCTTTATCGACGTTTAATACACGTAGTTTGAATGACTATATTGAATTATTGATTGTGAGAATAAATATATAATAAGAATGCTTAAAATACATTGATACAAACATTGATAAAATATCATAAATCTAATAAAATAAGGAACATATCAAATTATAAGTGTAAGTGTAAGTTGTTTACGGTTACGGCTTACGCAAAAGTTTAATAATCATGGTTTTGGTAGAGATTCGAAGAGTCCGAAACGTCTAAGTTTATCGTCTAGACACTCGAAACAATTTTAACGAGACGATGACGTGCCGAAAACGCCGACTTATTGCCACAGGACACCGGCGCTGGTGTTTTAATAGCTCCCCTGTCACTTCGCGATGTCGAGCTATTGTGTTATTATGTTAATTATCGGCGAGCGGACGCATAATTACGCGTTCTTGTGCGTGGCACACGAACACAACAAACAAAATCGTCGAATAGAGTCGGCACTCAAGTCGTCCCTGATGCGTTCCCTTGTCCATCCGAATCCGAATAAAAGAATAAAATAAAATAAAATAAAATAAATAAACTGGCAGGACAATTTGCCTGTAACAACATCCCGGAGATCGTCATCCGAAACGACCCAATTCACCAGATAAACGACGTTGTCCACGTTTTAATCCGGACCGGATTTTAGGGCCGGACCTACGGATTAACGCGGACCCAACTTGACTCGACGAAATTTGATGTTAGACAACATCGAACTAGAGATGAATATTTACAGTCCAGTCATCTTAGTCAAAATTATATTATTCTATACTTATATTTTGTCATCTCAAAACTTGTCTCAAAATTAACACATAATAGGATGGCCGCAACTTAAAAAGTCAGAGGTCAAAAGTCACAAAAATCGATTTTTTCAACATTTTTTTGAAGTATCCCGTTTCCTATGGGTTTTACGTTACTTGTATTTCTTATCAATATTGTAGAGAATTAAATTGTTTTCAATTTTTGTTTTAAATATTTTTTCATACGTCGAACTGTTGTCGAGATTGAAGGTAGAGAGCGCGCGGCTAGAGTATTGTTTGAGGTCAACTGGTAGTCTTGATCGAAAATACGTAGTATAGAGTTTATAAAGTATTGCTGAATATATAATTATCATTTTTTATTAATATCATTAGAGTCTGGTGCACTTGTACAATATGTTGGAGACAATGCCGATGTAAATGTCCAGACTCTTGATGGTAACAACACTTTTCATGTTATGGCGAAGATTAAAATAATAATTCTCTGTCCTCTACGATGAACGGATACAAAAATGCACAACCAAACCAAGTGTGAAAGACTTGGCAGCCATGTCACATGTATCTCTCCAAGTCTGAACAGATGACTAAAAATGACAAGTTATGTTTCTTTCTTTTATTGATAATCCCGCCAGTCACGTAGACACTATTTACACAACTTTACATTGTGCTCTCGATATTAAGTCACATGGACAAAAAACGTGTATGATTATTTTTGATCTACCCCTCTACTCTAAAGCACGTGAAATTGTAGCTGCACCAGATGCTAACTCACCATTATGTACAATAGTTGTAATATTAGGAGGATTTCATATGCTGAAGTCTTTTCTTGGAAGCATAGGGTACATAATGGACAGAACTGGACCCGAGAAGCATCAGAGGCCATACATTATTACGACTTGCATTATCAATGATAATTTTTAAAGATATGAAGACTGAAGATGGTACTTTGGATCAGTTAATAGAGCAAATAACTTCTCGAGATGTTTCCTATTAAAACATAGAAGGGTACCGCGTACGCAACTTCCTGCGACATTTCTGAACAAACTGGATGAATTAAAAGTTCGAGGTCCAACCCGGGCTTTTTAAAGAACATCTTGATGTAGTGCTCAAAATGCTGCTGTATTTTTACGCCAGTGGTCATTTCTTATACGTAAAAACAGCACGCTTATATCTTCAAGTTATGCTGAAGAAGAAACTTTGGATGAACAAACTTTTGAGAATTTTAAAAATGGATTTTGCACCGTGAAACGAACAGAAAAATGCAATTCTGGTACATGGACAGATATGGTAATTGAACAAAGTCTTATGAAATCAATTAACACAGAAGGAGGAGTACCTCGTGATCGAAGTACAAAAGAAAGTGTTTTGTGTAAATGGGTCTATGCTATGCGTGCTACAAATACTATATGTGAAAAAATAGAAATTAAAAATAGATAAGTCAGGTAAAAAATGACTGAATATAATGTAATAGTTAATAAAAAATGCTAATTAAATATTTGGCAATAATTTATAGAAGTAGCATAAAACCCATAGAAAACGAGATATTTCCAAAAAATGTGCAAAAAATGTGAATTTTGAGACAAGTTTTGAGAAGTCAAAATATAAGTTTATACGAGTTTATAGCTGAGTATCTCGATTTCCGAAGTGAATTCCCTATAATGATTGGACTATTATGTAATATTTTACCGAGATGAGACAGGACGATACGATATTATTAAAACGGCATTCAAGATTAGTTAATGCCCGTGGTCCCGGCAATAACAATCTTTTCACGAGTGGAATCATTTTCGAAGGATCGATCGCCGAAACGAGAGTGACAGCGTAATAGACCGTACGAATTGTATTCACGCACTCGATCGGGGGACCTGGGATCCGGGGGACAGTATTACAAGCGTCCTAATAAAATCTTTAGCGAGACCTAGTGGCGTGTCCTTTACCTCACCGGTTACGTAAACAATGTGTAAATGGGTTTTTATAAATATATTGCTCCCGAGCTCACCTCTTCGTAGAATCGGAGCTGCGGAACGTCTTCCTCCGAGAGGTTTTCGCAAAAATCCTTAAACAGTAAATATCCTGCAACAAAACAACAAAAATTACTCATAATTGAATTAAGATGATCGTATTAAAATAACAATAAAAATTAATTTCTAAATAAATGAAAATTCAACAAATCTAATTTAGACGAATTTCCAATTTCGAATAATAATAATAATTTATTAAATTAAATTTTCATTCAGTACGTAGATTTTAATTATATGGTTGATTTACACTAAAAAATAAACTTTAATCAATACTCACACTATCTAATTGCTACTGCATCATTTTCAAATTAATTTTATGCGGAATTCGATTTCAAAGTGTCGCTGGGAAATGTTACAACACTTTTGGATCATATAACACGTTGACTGAAAAGTCCAAGGCCTAACAAACAAAACACGGTTTTTTTTGCTCAAAATTATCTTTATTCATCAACGTAATCTCCATCAAGAGTAACGCAATCATTCCAGCGTCGCTCTAACATTTCAATAACTTTTGTAAAACGATTTATCTTTTGCCTCAAAATAGGCCTCAGTTTCAGCGATAACCTCGTCATTCGTGTGAAATTTCTTACCGGCGAGCATTTTTCTGAGGTCTGCGAATAGCCGGTAGTCGCTGGGAGCCAAATCTGGCGAATACGGTGGATGTGGGAGCAATTCGAAGTTTTGATTGATTTGTGACACGATGGGTTGTCTTGATGAAATAAAATATTTTTCTTTGTCATATGCGGCGGTCGTTTCTTTGGAATTACGGCCTTCCAATAACCAAATTCTCCAATAACCCTATATAATATTTACTGTTGATGGAATTTCCCTTCTCAAGATAGATAAAGAATATTACACCAAGCACATCTCAAAATACCGAGGCCACAACCTTTCCAGCCGATTTTCGTGCTTTCGGGCGCTTTGGACGACGTTCACCAGTTGCTGTGCACTCAGATGACGATCGTTTTGATTCCGGAGTGAAATGATGGATCCATGTTTCATCCATTATCACATATCGACGCAAAAATTCCGGTTTGTTACGTTGAAACATGGCCAAACAATGCTCAGCATCATCAACACGTTCTTGTTTTTGGTCAACAATGAGCAAACGCGGCACCCACTTTGAACAGAGCTTTCTCATAGTCAAATGCTCATGTAACATAAAGTCAACACGTTCTTTTGATATCTTTACGATGTCAGCTAACTCACGCAACTGCGTTCTGCATCATCAGTGTCTCTACGACCACGTTTGAAGTCAGCAAATCAATGTTTTATTGTTTTTTTCTGATGGAGCGGAGTCCCCATAATAGTTTTCAAATCATTGCTTTGCTTGAACGATATTTTTTCCTACCAAGAAGCAGTGTACAATTAAAACACGAAATTGTTTTTGATCCAACTACTGAACCTACTAAGTGAAAAAGAGGTAAATGCAATTTGTGGAAATTTACCTACTAAAGATTAATGAAAATCTATGTCTTTCCTTAAATAACACTAGTTTACAAATTGGAAAAAAAATCTGCTTTTTATATCCCAATTTGACATTTTTTTTAATTTCCCGTATTAGTCCACCGTTTTTGAGTGTCTAAGTCAGTTTGTTGAGAATATGAAAGGCAAACTGATTATAGTAAAACCAGTTTAATTAGTGTAGTGTAATCTATAATCTTCACAAAAAATTGTATTCATTGTGATCCGCCGGTAATATCCAATACCTAATAAAATATCCTGAAAAATAATGTGAATCGTGCAGGTGAATTTCGATTTCGACGGCCACAGTGACACTCCATTCGCCAATTATCGTGGCGGATCCCCCAAGATGAAAAGAGTCTAGGGCTCCGGAAATTTATTGCGACGGCCCTCACAATCTCACTCCGGGGGAAATGCATTTTTCAATGGATTCGGAGTACAGCTTTTTTAATATATAAACAAAAATTCATCAGCATGATAGGGATTACAAATGACTTCTTACTGTACCGGCGTCAATCATTTATTTACACATATTATATATATAACAAATTACCATCAACTTTTCGCTCGTATAAAGTGGTTTTGAAGGCGTTTCTATCGGAATTGATAAATGATATAAGGATTGCAGTGTGCTGCATATAAAATCAATATAAAAGTGAAATGGAATAAATGCAAAAGTTTTATGTGTTATCCCCTCATTTGTTACTGCCCGTCTAGAAATGGTTATCCAGTTCTAAAACTAGTTTACGTGACAGGATTTTAGTCTGTTCAATATGCCACAAAACGTGGAAACTTGTTTTATAGCTCAGTGCCACAAAATTCTATAATACATAAAAAATTACGGTTCTATTTAAATAATTATTAAATAAATTAATAAAAAAAAAAAAAAATAATTATTTATTAATTCATTAATAAATTCAAATTAATACAATATTTAGGTTGACCACTCTCATTATGAAATTAATTAATTAAGTCGTTCGTTGCGGCGAATTTTTTATTTATAAAACAATTTTAAAATAGGTTTGGAGTAATTAGTGATTAGCCGTTGGCGCGCGCATGTCGGGAAGCAACCGAGAGATTAATTAAATTGTTTGCTTTTAAATGTATATCCGATGAACAAACTAATTAAGAAATAATTATGGCTGAATTGTTTGAACGAATATTCCGCCTGTGTTTTCTAGGTAAAATTCATTTTTTCTGATACATTTCACTATGGATTCAGTAATGGAAGTTCAGTAATGTAGATAAATTGATAAAAAATGTAATTACGTGTTAATAAATATGTATTAGATCGATTATATTGGCGGAAGTAACTGTGAAAACAATTTATATGCATTATCTTAGTTTTTAATGTAACCTGAAATTGCTATATTTATGCTCTTATAATTACGTCAAATTTAATGATTTTTAAATTAAAATAGCTTAGCATTGTGTTTAAAATAGTAAATTAAATTTTAGACAATTGAAAAATAAAATAAAATAAAATAAAATAAATAATTTAACCGTCCACAAATTAATTTCAGTTGGTAGATTTTTCTTCCAGAAAGTGCATTTATTCGAATTGCTGATAAAGCACAAAGAAACTGAGTAAATTTCCACCGAAAAGCTTTTCCTTGTCGCAATGTATTAAAACCGATGGGGGTATTTATAAACTAAAGTGGTCCAAAATTTCACCCTTCGCTTTATTATCTTCTCGTTCACTCGCAGTGTGCGCCGACGCCTTGATCGGTTATTTATTTACGGCATATTTTACATACCGTCCAAAAATAAATCAAGAGTTTTGATAACACCAACCTGCTTTCATTAGTACGCACAGCATACGCGTTCGGCAGTCGCAAAAACCGTTGACGGAAGAAGATCAAAACTGTCGCTCATTAGCAGCCTTCAAGGCTGTGTAATTTTAATTAAAATTCTTTGGTCCTAAAAACATCGGCGGTTATATCTCCTCATCCATTTTGGTGTATTGTTTCAGTATTCATTGTGGGCGATATAACTGATTTGAATAGACAATTCGACATAATCTAACAACATTCACACGTTCGACCCCCGGGAAAATGTACACAACACTCTAGGTATTCCGACTGCGCCAATCCACATCCCCACCCGCAAAATATTCAATTGGTGCATTATTCTGCACTACTTACTCACGAGCCAATTTCTGGGGAACGTGCCCCCATCATTATTTCATCTCACGTGCAACTCGCCTCTCCCGTAAATGTTTAATGCTGCTGTGGAATGGAAAAAATAACGGGCGAAACGGTGTTATTGAAACGGATCACTTAAATTATTCCGGCGACTCTTTTAAAGTGATAGTCCGGGAGCGAACCGTTCATTATGCGATGCACTCCAGGGGGGAGGAAAGGTTTCACGTAGGTCGATACTAATTTTAGTATCTCTGATCTGCTGCATTGACCAGACATTTTCAACTCTCCTTTGCTGGAGGTTAGTCATAACAAGTTCAGGTAATTAACCACTTTTATCAACTCTCGATTTCTCAGTATCAATATTTTTAATCTTTTGATTTCATTTTTGGATTTTAGATTTCCAAAATCCTATTCATTCTGATTCAATCCACCTTTTCGATTTTTTATTACACATTCACATTCAATTAATAATCCAATTACATGGTTTAGTAATTTACCTCTGTTTCGACAATACAAATTTCCAGCTGGGTCTATTTGTAATAAATACAAATTACCTCCAATTTCTCATTAATATAAACATTTTGTTTGCAGGAAAATCAGGCGGCAACAGTTGAAATTAATATTTCCATTAATACAAGTTTAATTAATGGCTGAATGTGTAAATATTTATCAGAATGAAATAATTTAAGAATCGTTTAGGGAACGAATTAGAAACGTGCGCACTTGCTATTTGATATTTGATGTTCCATGTAAATTGAAAGTGAATCTGTCGTAGTGCAATCTACTTGCAATGTGCAATGATCGTCATTGTACAGCAGGTCCGCAAATCAATCAGCGATGTTGTCTTTGAACCAGTGTCACTTGCAGTTTTGGAAACAAAATAATTATTGTCGTCTCAAGAACAATGGGGAGTCGCGTGTCGGAATCGGTAATAGGTCTCGTTAACGAGCACTCGTTCGTCCCGTGATTGATGTGCCTCGCTCTCATCTTTCCATGGGATTAATCGGTGCATCCAGTCTGTGCGCGTGCATTCCGATCAATTGCCGACGGCGATGGCCGCCTTAATGGCCACGAACCAAACGATTTTAATTATGAGTTATTGCACAGTTACGCTTTGCAATTGAGATCATCGATGTTTCTTTCCACTTGGATTGTAATTGGGTGTGATTGAAATGTTTTTCATACAAACGCGGAGAAAACAAAAGCGGTTATATAAACACAAAATAATCAATGCGTTAGTCTGGTATCTGAAGTAATGTCTTGTATCGGAAATGCCCTCGGCTTAATATTTATAGAACGTAATTTCAAAACGAGAATAAATCCGCTGAAACAAACGAGCCAGTTAATAAAGAACAAACGTCGAGGTGTATTTAATAAACAGCAACATTTTGCAGCACAATGAAATGCAGTGGCTTGCACGGCAAATATGCATGCGGCATATCCTACTTGGAAGAGGGTGGTGGTGGGTGGTGGTGTTTGGTGGTTTCTCGTGTAAATGAACGTGTATCGATTTTACGTTGTTGCATAAAACTTCGTCTTGTCAAACATCAAAATAATCGTTAATCCCGTCGACGAGATGAAACTAACCGGAAAATACCAATTAGTCGGTCCGACGAAACTGATTGCTGCTACTTGGTTTTGCTTTTAATAAATCTCATCAGGATTGACGCGCCCATTTCATCAGACAACTTCCCGATTCAAATCGTTTCTCACTTTAATTCGGCGGTCGTTTGATAAACTAGCAATGTTAACATCAGTAGTCGTAGTTTTTGGACGTCCCAAACGTTCATCGTCTCCCAAGCTCTTACGGCCACGTTTAAATTCAGCTGCCCAAAATTTCACTGTGGTATATGATGGTACAGCTCTATATTCCATTTTTTCCATTTTCACAAAAACACTCACATCGATTCACTCAAACGACTGTCAACTAAAAACTGCGTGTCGAAAATGGCTGTAACATTGACGAGTGCCGCCTTCTTGGAGTTGAGGTCTGAAACTTTTCAGACCACCCTCGTATTAGCATCGAAATTCGAAGTCGCACAAGGCTTGGCGCAAATAATGGAATATTATGCAAGTGTCTGATCTGATTTGATGCCGGTTCCGTAGCCGATGCGCAAACCGCATTGGTGCCTTGATGGGGTAACGTTAACGTTCTACTTGTCGGAGCCGGTTCTTCGGTGGATCCATTCGGAGTGTTCACGATCTTTGACCCACTTCACCGTATAAAGGGCATATTAACACAAAAGCGTATTAGCCGAACAGATTGACTTTCGAAAAGTTGGAACAATCACATTATCCCATCCCGTAGTATTGTGTCACGCGTCCCACCCCACCAATCGAACCAATCCAACCGAATTCCAGTTGCGAAGGGCCACAACGGTTTAACCCAGTGTCAGTCCCGATGTTTAATCGATGACAAGACAATGGCCGACAGATTTAAACCCCCCATCGAATTTTGCGACCTGCTCCCGCCGGCCAATTAGCTGAAAGTTATTGAGTTAACGGTTCCGGCTGATGTTTACAACAATTCGGGGCCTGTTCCGAATTAATGGGGGGCGGTCGACAAACAATTAATCACATTCACACCGTGCGCCAAACTGGACCCGTTCCGTTCGAATCACTACAATCGGTTACGGTTACAATGTTGCAACGGGGATCATATTAGCACCGACTTAATTTATTCACTTCCACACTTTGACACATCCACACATCCTCTTGAAGTAAGAATGTGTTCTACAAGTGGGGCATTATCTATTATGTCATTGCTCGCCCTTCGAACTAATTCCGAACGTGCATTCAGGGTTGAAACTTGCTCAGAATCAGATATGATACGTCTAGTTGGATATTCCATTACGTGCATTAAAGCGCGAGTTTCCAGGAGCTGAACTGCACTTGATTAGTGTTTCAGATAGGATTGATTTAACGATGCACTGCATTACGCTTGAGTACTTTAATAAAGTAACTTGTAACTTATTCTTGTTCAACAAACGAAATATATGTTATGCAGTTTCCGAACTTGTGAAGGAATAGCTCAAATTGTATGTATGTTACTGTCATAAAAGTCGATTTTAAGTGCCCCTTAGTGACGACCCACATGCAAGATTTACAAATAAACATATTTTAGAAAAGCACACAGAACTTGACATGTAGATAACGTATCGATTGGAAACCATTGTCTAAATGGACGTTTATATTGTTTGGAAAAACTAACGATAAAGTATGTCTCTCTCTTCGCTACCTCCTCAATAAATTGATTATTAAGTTAAAGAATAATATCACTTTTCATTTCAGTTACGGTTTTCCATCAAACAAAACCTACAGAGGTTTCGCATCATAAACCTACATTTGGTCCATTAACCGGGAAAACTAGAAGTGCAGTTTCTTTTTAATTGCGAAAACCACAAAACAACAAATCGAGGACGATATTAAAGGAGGACCGCGGCTAATGTACTATGACTTCTCCAGAGAAAGTTAATCTCCTTAAAAACTAAGGCCATAAAACCTGGCGACTTCCCCCCAATACGCCATTATGGACCAACTTATAATTCGCCAGGGCTTCCAGAGGATTTCACGAGGCGGATCGATTACGCGGTCCATGAAATCTATTTATTTATTTTTTTCTTTCTTTTCATTTCTGACAACATTGACCCCGGATTACTTAAAAACCGATCCAATGCGACCGGATTTGTTTCCACAAAAATTTACCACTATTGCTGTGTTGTCTTTGGCGACAATCACGAGGCATGGTTCCTCCTGTCCACGCGCACACGTAACATAACATAAAACATTCCATAACAGGGTGATCCCCTAAAAAACGTATTCCCGGGCACCCGCAACTTTAAAGCTCGCGGCTTACAGATATTCGCCCTCTCTCTCGCTTGCCATCCGGCGAAGTGTGTGTCTATGGGCGCATTATTGATCTACCGAGTTAAGAAAACGTGTGACGGCATAAAAGAGACATGAAACACTGCCGGGATATTAGGGGATGATATTTTCATGTTCCCGTATAAACTATAAGTGCGATAATAGTTTGTCAACGAAACAAGATGGAAGTAGGTGGGCGTTGAAGGTCTCAACTTTTTTAACTGTAAAAATTATGTTGTTAAATGGATTTTAAAGTTTTCGATGCGGAAGAGAGTTCCTGTAATTAATAAAACTGATGTTACGGATGAATTTGTAAAGTATTAAATGTTGTGCCGCTCCAACTTAGTAATGTTCACGATATAAAGTGGCAATTAATGCCGTTAAACTAGACGAGTTCGCAGAGTCAGGAGGCACTGTATATTAAAACTGTTGTTGAAATTAAATACGGTGATAAATTTATTTCGAGTAAGTTGAAAAGTTTTCCATTTTCTACCAGATCTAAATTATTGTATGATGTTATATTTACAAAACTTAAACTTACTTAGATACTTATATATCTAAAATTCTATTTTTTAAATATCAAACACTCTGAAAATATGATATACTTTTTTATTATTTCATTGCTATTATTTTAATGTGTAAAATAATAATTTTAATAATCATTTAAAATTTATAATTTTATACATTAATTAATTACTAAAATAAATAAATCTTAAAGAACTACAGACAATTACTCAATTAATATTACATTCAAATATAAAATTTGTGATTCATATAAATCGTATTAAATCGTATTAATTATAATGAACTATTAGAACACTAGGGATTACTTAATAAATTGTTATTTATTCAAATATAACAATGAGTGGAACATTTAAAAATAAATTAAATCACAGAAATAAATTATCACAAAAAGCCATTAACAAATAGCTATAACTATAACAGCGTTCTTAAATAAATTGTATGTGTTGTCTTGTAGAGGTGCCAATATTAAAGAATTATAAATATTTGTTTTAAACATATTTTTTATGATTAAGTAGGATGAAAAAATAAATAAATTTAATCCTAGAAGTAAATAATTACAAAGAAAACGTTTAACAAATAAAACTATAACTTAGTAACTTTATCGTTTTTCCAATTTTTTTACGTTTTTGAACTTAGGTGTGGGCTACCCATATTGCTCTGAAAATGTCACATAATATTCATATATTATATTGTTGTTAAGTAGGGTTTTATTGAAAATTTAAATCATCATCATCATCTACCTTATGCTTTCGAACATATCAAATGAAGTTAAGAGTAACTTGATTTTCAGGTGGTGAGGAAATCTTAGAAGTGGGAGTGACTTCTTTCAAAAAAATTATAAATTATTTCAAATGTGTTCATTGTGATGCTGAAATACAAAATACAACAATTACAATTTAAGTTTAAGTTGCTATAATCATTACCATTTATCTGTATTATTATAATAATATATTGTACGTTGAAATGAAAACGTAAATAAATTGTTTGTTGATTTCAGCGCAATTTTTGAGATGTTTGAAAATTTATAACTCAGATCCAAGCTCGAAACCGTAGTTGAAATTTTCGAGGGTTGTTAGACTAATTTATGGCCGTATAATAACGAAATCGTGACAATTAAGGAAAAAATGCAGACATCAACAGAATACGCCCCACAAAAAATATCACCAGTTATTAACCTTGAAAGGTGTAGATTTGACAGTATTTTGAAAAAATCGGCGTCCAAATCGTTCACCCACCTGCGCACACGAACACGAATTGTAACAAAAGAAATTATTATCAATAAGAAGTTAAACCAGTCAGAATAAATAATAAATTTTGTTCCGACATACAAAATGAAAAATATACAATTTTTTTAATATCGAGAATAACTCCGCCTCTGCTTTCTATACCAACTCGTACCCTACGTGGCATACTTATTACCAGCTCATCCAGATTTTTAGATTTTGATCTGAAGCGTCCCATAATTCTGAAAAAAGCTGTCTTAATTTTCTGACAGTATGAGCACGGCGCTGGCGAGAAGTTAATGATCTTCCAAGGATATCTCAGGCATGTTCTATGCAATTCAGATCAGGCCACAAGACTTCAATTTGGACATTTTCTAAGTGGTTAAGAACATACAACCCGGCTCTGTGCGATCTAGCGTTGTTAACCAAAAATCGAAAATTTGGTTTCAAATTCCATCGATATCCTTCTATCACTAAATACGCTAAATCTGCTTTCATTTGTAAACATCAGAGTATTCCACTTTTCATACCACAATTCTCTTTTCTGAAACCAAGCTAATTACACTGCATGATGGGCAGGCTGTAAGGGTAGTCGCCTTATGGGTCTCCTGCAATGGAGCTCCGCAATTTAAAACTGTCCTTGGGCTTATATGACGTCCAGTAGTCAAAATCAGGTCTGGTCTGAGAAGTGTGCAGTTTCTTATTGGGACCTCTCGTGCTTCTCTGATTAATAATCACAATACGAAGTCTCTGCATGATAGAAGAATAGAGAGAACCAACAGAAATTGGTTGTTAATTATTGAACAGTTAAGTTAAAATCAAACTGGAAATGTTTTTCTGGGTTTGGTAGACTGGAAGTTAGACTGGTTAATGGATCACTTTGTTTACCATGACATTCTGTAGAATCATAAAACCCAGACCTCAATCCAATCGAAAACCTTTGAATTATTATTATTATTATTATTATTATATTGAAAAGCTACTAAAATCAATGAAGAAATGATGTTTAGAAGTTATTAAAAATAATGGGTATGCTGCTAGATATAAAATAAAAGAAGGCTAAATGTACGTAAGATATGAGTTACATAAGTTTCCGAGGTGTGTGAGTCTAAATACCTATCAATACTAATTTTACTAGTCCAATGCTAATATTAATATTTTTTTATTGCACAACATTTACTCGAGTTCATAGCTCACCAATAAATGACGTCGAAATGGGCCTTGGACCAGCAAATTTTTGGCTTACCCACGTCATTGCGGTGCCGGTTTAATAACTCTGGTTAATTTGAATTTCAGGAAGTTGATCACTGCGCGCTTTTGGACCGCGTTAAAATAATTGCAACGTGGCTTAATTGTGGTCCCCAGTTCTGCACAAACATCAAACAATAATGTTAGTAGTTTGTGGACTATATTGACAACTGAGAAAACATGATTTTAATGTCGACGAGATAATAAAAGGAAACAAACTTCCCATACAACACCCAGTATAATAATAGGGGCGGTAGGTGTTAAAAGAAGCGTTACGCCCGTGCGCGGGAACAATGGACCGTTCTCCAGTTTTCGAAATCTACCTCGTGTAATGACGCGATTAAAAATTATTAAGAGCTGCGAGATTAAAAATTTTTGCAGCCAGCTCCAACGGTTATATTTCACACTAAATATCAAAAACTGTAGAAAATATAGTTTCACCCAAGAGTCAAACATCTTTGTAACAATGTTATGTTAATTATAGAGCTCATTTTGTTTAAGATTTCAATAACCTGCGACTTTCCTTGAAATGATATTTACAAAAACCAGACAAGGTTTGTATAAATATTTAATCTGCTTTTTTTCAAATACTCTAGTTCGATTCAAAAGTTTGGAACTATTCCAATACGAAGTTTTTGCTATACGAATCTAAGCACACCCAAACTGAACTCATCATTTTACTTTCACCAACTTTTCAGGAGATTCAGTTTAAATGTCAATAAAAAAGTAATTGTTTTTCTTTGGACAATTACACAACAACTTTACACACAAAAGCAACTGTTGGGCCCATTAAAACAGAAGAATGATGCAACGTCCAATATTCCGTTTCTTTTAACAATTTTAATAAATTCACTCACCGTTCAAAATAAGGAGACTTCTAAACAAACTTCATCTTTATCTTTTAATTAATTCAATATGCAACTTGATAGGAAGTTAGTTATAATAAATGATGACAGTCTAGCAAAACATTTCCTTTGTAAGTCTTAAATGAAACGGGCTCGTCGTTAACACTACTTTAGAATCAACTTTTCCTCCACCTCTTACAGAATAACTTGTTAATTACTTCTTTTATTATTATTATTATTATTATTATTATTATTATTATTATTATTATTATTATTATTATTATTATTATTCATCAGCGAACAAAGTCATATATAATTAAAAAAGAAGCGACTTGATAACGTCCATTCTAACGCGTACAATTCAAATTTCCATTTTATGCACCGAAAGCTACAGCTTCCATTGTATTATTCCGCATCGCAATCGTCCCGACGGCGGTTCGTTGTTGTTTTTTTCGCATGAAAAATTTCATTAAAAATGCATTAGACAGTGTGTCAGTGTCTGCATGTGTGTGCACTCGTAATAAAAGGGCCGATGGTTGGCTCGATGCCTGACTTATTTGATTTGATGAAATGAAAATGGTCGCGGCTTGAAAGACAGGAAGGAAGGTTGTTTCCAGGTCTCCCGTTTCAGCTTGATAAAACTCTGCGTGAGACATATATCTGTAAGAAATTGTTTGCTCCTTGTGCCATTTGTCTGAACATTAATTACTCTTTATTTATTTATTGGCTTTATTAAGGTACTTAAGCTAATTATAACAATTGTACTAACGTTCCTGATTTGTCTTTATTTACTGTTTCATTCTCATTTCTTCTCGTGTTAATCACAGTTAAGTTTTACCAAGAAGGTTTGATAAGCCATTAATAGTAATATTAAAATTACCACAATTGTGATGTAAAATAATAGAATGCTGGCCTTTTCGTCGGGTGTCGCAGGTTCTAGAGGTTGGTCAGGACGAGAAGGGCATGGTGGACATCTTGAAGCTTCCATAATTATACGATTTCTTGTTTGCGTTTATAATTTATACTTTAAATTTACATTTTTTGTGTAAACGCTGAAAATTTTGACAACGGTTAGTGACAACTGACATTCAAACCTTAACAAAACAATCAGTAATGTTTAAGAAACGCCAAAAATTTATAAATGTAAGTTTAACGTCTATGTGAAATTATGTGGATAAACGCATATACTTTCGACATCATTTTCGTATTGTTGTCGCTTGCAATTCTATTTTTCATATACATTCGCATAGATCCTTGGACGGAATCTATTAATGTAACAGTGTATTAACTAACTGTAAGTGG